>NC_041059.1:30100661-30185909 GCF_900634775.1 Gouania willdenowi
AAATACACAACACTGGAAAAAAAAAAACTAAATCAGAATGACCCTAACCCTTTTGAAGGTAAATAAAAGGATGGAATAATAGTCGACTTGTTCAAAATAGCTTTTATTTATTTATTTATTTAATTTGCTTTCCAATTGTAACCTGTACAATTGTTTGTATAGCTATAGTTTTGAATGTGATTATTCAGTGAGGTTTGCTTTATGACAGATTAATATAGTGATCTTTTACCTAATTGGACTGACAATTGTGTTTAATGTTATGAAGTGCATTTTTCACTGTGTCTGTATGTCATGCAGGCAGATGTATGAATAGTCTGGAAGGCTGCTTTAACAGTTGACCACAATCTTCCTTTTTTGCTGCTTAACTAACGACATCCTCACCTCTAGCTCTGCACATCCCTGTTTTTCTGTGAAACTGATGACCACCGAAGATTAATTTCATAAGTAGAGAGCTGCAGCAAAGTCAAGCGAAAAATGTACCTTTAATTTCTGAGCTCTGTCAGAGGAGAAGATATAAGAAATACTTGCTCCTCTCAACAGTGAGAATGGTTTTCTGAAGATTTGTTTTTCATTTTTTAAAGCCACACAGTGGAATATTTTCATTTTCATTTTTTCTAAGTTATACAAAAAAATATATATAGTAGCTGCAGATTATCTGAAAACATTATGTAACAAAAAACAGCAAATAGAGCAAAACAATGCAAAAACAGTCCGTGGAAAGCAGAAATACATTTGTGTTATTGATGACAACTGAGCCAAATTTGAAAGATGAAAAAAAAGCTAAGTATATAAAAATAGGTCTCAAAATCATGGAAAAACTAGCACTTCTCTCTGCTCTGAAATGCTGGGGGCGTGTCAGTTAGAGGCACTGGAACCACCCCCAGGAGCCGGAAGGGCGCTGCCTCTGTGTACTGTGTCTCTGGGAAAGATCGTGACTGCGTCCGAATAGTTCCTCCTATCTCTTTTCCTATCCACTTTTTCCATCCACTTTTTCCATCCACTTTTTCATAATCCCATGGATGATGTCACAGGTTTAAGGAAAGGTGTTGGGAAAGGCGATCACGTTTGTTTTGACAATCAAACACACTTCCTCTAGGTGATGAAATATTCTGACGGCCGCCAAGGTTAGTGACGTCTGCCGTGGTGAAAATGCAATTTCCAAAAATGGACTAGTAAAAGCACATTTATAACACTTTCCGCTGATATAATCTCAAAAGTTACAAGGTTTGACTGTAAATCAAAGGAAAAGACGCTACCAGGCTACGAGGAAACATACTGGTAAAATATCCTGCTTTGGCCGGGAAACGTCAATATTTTATCCCTCTTTCCCACCATCTTCCCGTATTAGTATTTTCCTGCAAATATCCTGTATTTTAATGTAGTAATAATTAAAAGATGCCTTACTAAACTGAACTCCGTCACTAGCCTCGCGAGAACTTCCACCTGAAATGGCCTGAGTGGCAGTTCTTGCGAGATTAGTGCCGACAGCGGCAACAAACCCGGAAACAACTCAGAAGAGAGATGATGAATGAAGACGTTCTGGTGAAAAAAAACAAAGAACTGGTGTAAATACTTTGTGAAATGTAACAGAGAGTTTATCTTCCTACAGACCATCAGGATGTGACACAGTTACACGTTCTGTAAGATTAGTAACTGAGATTTTAACGTCTCCCACAGCGGAAGGAACCACGTAAGTCACCATGAAAAAACGCTCCTTTAAAAAAGTGTTAAAGAATGTAAAGTCTGTAATAAATGTGTCTAATAAGTCATTAGTGAATACCAGAGAACCACATGAGTGAGCATGAGAAATTATAAGAAAATATATAATAAAAATTATTATATTATGTTAATGTCTAACTTAAAGACAAGCAAAGTGCAATTAACAGTAAATATGCAACATGTTGACTTGTATTTAAACTGTAAGTATATTAAATAAACACGTGCTTCATATACACATTTATGTTTTTATTTAAGCTGTTTTATAATCTAGGAATTAGGGCTGGACAATATCGAGATTCAAGATGTATCGAGTTTTCTATTTTGGCAATATGGAAAACTATAATATATCATATATCAATATATCTATATATATATATATATATATATATATATATATATATATATATATATATATATATATGCAGCTGTTTATTTATAAATGAGCATGTGTAGCATTTTGCATCAGAAAATTTTACCCAGAATTGTCTTTCTGCTCAGACTTTATTTGATTAAATTATCTAGATTTATATTGAATATCACCATTTTGAGAAAATATATTGAGATATGAGTCTTGGTCCATATTGCCCAGCCCTAGTAGGAATGTTCACAGCATTTCAATGTTAATAAAGGTCGACCTACTAGATTCTAATCACATAATTGTATTTAGTAAGTGGTTGACAAGTGGCTATTTTAGATTTCTTGTACACTTGTCTTAAAATATAAGGGATACTGGAGCTTTGTTGGGAGGGTGGGATGGCTCGTAGTGGGCGCCAGAAAATTTGCCTTATTTTCAAATCCAAAACGTGACAGGTATGACAAGGAACAAAAGTGAAACTAAAAGAACATCACATTGAGAATGGTTGCTCACACTCACCTTCCAGTCAAAAACATGAATTATGTTGAATAAAATGTAATGAGGCTAAAAATGACTCTGATCCCTTTTTCTTGAACCACAGGGTGTTTGTTTTATGTCAGTTATAATCTGACAATACGTGTTACATATAATAAGATATGGGTTTTAGATTATTTAAAGTTGTTCAAAGCATTTTATTGCATTGGTAACTTACATGATCTCCTACTCCATCCCTTGTCGGTCATTGTGAGTTTCCGTGAGCACTTGGGTGTGCGTGTCCCTTTAAATGTTGTCGTCGCTAGAAATTGTGGGTCAGCATCATCTGGGCTCCTTTGGTAAAGGATGCATCAGTGTTTCCTAGGCTAAAGGAGGTAAAAAAGGAAGCGTTGAGCCTCTTTTCCTCAGCTTAAAGAGAACTCGATCACTTTATATGATGACCACCACTTAAACACTTCCGAAGGTGAAGGAACAGTGAATAGTAAAGGAGAAGGAGGAACTATTTGGCCGCAGCCAGTGCTTCTCCCATTGGTTTTCCAAAAGTGCTCTGATCGGGCCAAACAAGATGTCAGCGGATAGGTCTGCTTTGCCAGAGACCGAATGTGTGCAAAAAACACAATCACGGTGCAAGAAAGTGCTCATTTCATGGAAAATGTGGCACCAGCGGATGCGTTTTATTCCCTCAAGTCCAAAGATGTGGTTTGTTTTTAGGTGAGGGGCTGAATTGCAGCCGCTGGAGGCCACGGAAGTTTGTTGTGCTTCCGCAGCAGTGTCGGGTTTATGCTAATGATGGCTCCGTTACGTAACGCAGCCATGATTTATGACCCACCCATTAAATCCCGAACACAGACATTTGAAATACAGTTTGTTTTGGCCCTTCCACTAAGCGGATTAAGCGGTTGCTTAGGGCCCCGCGGCCACCAGGAGACCCTCCACATGATGGCTGCTCGTCACACTTCTTTGACCTGTTAATTACAGCAAACTGCTAACTACTTGTTGACACCCCCCATCCTTCAAAAAACACTGTCAACGTCACTATGATGTTGAATCAGCATCTGTCAGACTTGAGATCCTCCAGGGCATAAAGAAAGGCTTAGTGGACTGGCAGTTATTAGTATCAAACATGTGGTTGGAAGGCAGATTTCCTATGATGATGTGATAATAGACTTTGCTTTTCAAAGAACAAGAAAAACAAACATATATTCATTAGCAAGAAGAAGAAGAAAAAAAAAGAAGTGGTTGGAGATGATAAGCAGTAATGTTTTTTTTTCTTCTTTTAAGTTCTAAACAATATTTTAATGCATTTTTTAATTTGGATCTTTAGACTTTTTCAACATTTCTTTTGAGGCTCCTTTTTTATGAACAACTATTTAGCACTTTATAAATACTATTCATATTCATTTTGTTGCAATGAGTGTTTTTATTTTTTCAATTTCTATTTGTATTCATGTTTCACTTTTTGCAGTTTTTACCTTGACATTGTGTTTCTGCTAAGGAGAATAGTTCAGAGTATCAAGTGTATTTGAAGGAGTCCCTTATTATTGGCTTATTGAAAATGATCATTTATGAACACATTTAAAATCAGGCTTTAACCTTTTGTTGTAAGTATTTATCTTCCATTAGAGCGGCTTTTCATACGTTGTATTTTACCCTCAAGGTTAAAGTGGTTCATTAGACTTGATGTTTGACACTGAGGATCATTCAGACAGAGGAGAAGCAGTTAGTAAACTGTGGCCATCATGTTCATAGAGGGAAAAATCTAATTAATTTGGTTTATAATACAATATGGTATCTGCTTTTGTGTTCCTTAACTGTCCATAGTTGGCAGTGTGGGGCCCCCAAAAGGTTTCCTGCTTAGGGCCTCGAGATGTGCAGGGCCGACCCTGGTTGAATGGCTTTTTACGTGTTTTAAGGAATACAGTTATGACCTATTTAATGTGTTCAGAAGAAATTGCTGAATTTGCTTCACACGGTCTTTAATAGATGAGGTAATATTGTGGCAAAAATGTCATGTAGACATTTTTGCCACTGTCATACTGAAGCACTGATTGGGCAGCAAAAAGGACTGGTTCATTCGTCATTGATGTCCTGACCTCAATTCACTTGAACATTTTATAGAGAGCAATGAAGTCTGCTTCTCCAGACGAAATACTGTCGTAACTCTCCAAAGCCTTGCAAAAATGTGTCAGAGACTAAAAAACAGCTTCTACATGAACACACAACAGCAGATGCCAGTAATTATCACTGTATACATGACAATGTTATCAGGATTTTATTTGATGGGTCATTTGATAACAAAAACCCTATTTTTTTTCGAATTTCTTCAGTTATATGCAATTAGAATGATGACACACTATGCAATGATAGTAAAATAAACTGTCAATGTCTTCTTGTTTCCTCCTGGTTTACCACTAATGTCACACTGTTACTCAAGGATTTTTTATATGGCGCGTCATCATAGACACTCAAAGTCGCTTTACAGAATTTAGTCATTATTCTTTCACTCCACACTTAGTAGTGGTAAGCTACTATTGTAGCCACAGCTGCCATGGGGCAGACTGATGGATACAAGGCTGCCATAGTGCGCCATCGGCCCCTCCGACCACCACCAACACTCACACACACACTACATTCATACTAGGCAATGTGGGTGCCCAAGGACACAATGACAGATACCACTGGAGCGACGGTCCCCCACTGTGGCACCTGGATATTTCTAAATGTCGACCAAGTATAATTGCATTTTAAATGTGTTTCCATTGAAGGTTGTTTTGAGCAGGAGCCTTGTAACTCCCTTGAAATCTCATCCTGAGAGACTTCGCCGCAGAAAGACAGACACTCTGAACCTCCTTATAATACTCTGTATTCCTTTGTTTTTTCACCTCTAATGTGGCAGTAATATTTAAGTATACTAAAAAATGTCCCGGTCTCCTCTTTTGTTTGCACGTACCGCATCATGTTTTCTCAGAGAGAAGTGGTCATGTAACCAGATACCTCACGTCATGTGACCATGTACGTCGTATTCTGTGACGTGTATTTGCGTGTGTTTCCATAGCACTTTTGCAATAAATTTCAATATTGAAAGATCTAAAAAAACCTCCTCATGAAAGCATAAAAACTTTATTATTATTATTATTATTATTATTATTATTATTATTATTATTATTATTATTATTATTATTATTATTATACTTCAATTTTATATAGCACTTTTCTGGGTACTCAAAGTCGCTTTACAATGAAGGGAACAGTGTTGGGGTTTGATGCCTTGCTCAAGGGCACCTCGACAGTGCTTGAGAAGTGCTCTGGCACCTCTCCAGCTACCAGAACAACTTCCATTTGTCTTTTCTTTTTTTTGTGAGATTTGAGTGTTTCCATTACTAGTTTTTATTACGCTATTTAGATTTTGCGCATTTCCAAGCGTAATGGAAACTGTAGAGCATTTACAACAACATAGTGTAGATTAGAGGAGAGCGGCCTCCACAGGGACACCAGCCACCCACGCCCAGCACACGTCTGCCTTAAGGTCAGAGGTTCAGATTCAGTCACTGTTCATTGATTGATGAGGAAACCTTGACTTAGCATCCACTGTCTGTCTCCTGCAGCCCATCAGTCCAACTGGTGTGTTTGTGCCTCTGATGATCAGCTTCAAAGCGACCCTGCTGGATCCAGCCAGTCTCTGGAATATAAAACCAAGGGTTGATTAGTTGAGTCTATGCTGAACTAAATCAACCCTGTCAGATTTGATACACACACACACACATACACACGCACACACACACACACACACACACACACACACACACACACACACACACGCACACACACACACACACACACACACACACACACACACACACACACACACACGTTTTGATTGTGCCCTGTGTATGTATGATACCTTTTCTGACACTGTAGGAGCTGCTGGAGGATCAGTGTAAGCTCCTTTATTTGTATTCACTCTGCACCCTCTCTGTCTGCACTCCGCCCTTAGTCAGATGACTTTCTCCACCACATCTCAATGAAAGCCCATTTGATGCTATTACTGTGACGTGAAGTGAGCGCTCTCTTTATTTGACATGTCTGAGAAACCGAACTACACAGTGTACATTCTTACTTTTGCCAAAGCAAAAATCCCTCAGGACAATATAAGAAGTACTGTATATATGCTGCTTTATCTATTTGTGAGCTTTGGATGACATTTTTTCTTGTTAATGAAGAGCCGTGGCTTTTTACAAGGTCAGCTCTACAAGGCTTCAGTTTGCACCCTCATGTTTTCAGTCGAAGGGGAAATCGATACACTTTAAAATGTTAACTGCGAAAGATCCTTGACACAACAAAAGATGGGGTACATAAGAGCAAACAGTAGCCCACTGATGGAACATAATGAGTGAGACATAGCAAGACTGAGAAAGAGTAGGAGAGAAATCAAAAGGAGATGGAAAGATGAACAAAAGATAGTAGCAGCACATTTACTCCACACAAAAATCTCCCACACATCTCTCTTCTGATCCTCAGGCTTTGATGGAGGCAGTGATAATAGCATTTACATTCTCCTTCTCTTCTTTTCTGTTTCTCTTTCCAAAAGCAAACATTTTCTTCTTTCTCCTGACTGTGTGTAATTAATTATATAGAATATTATTTGATCAAGAAGTGAATCGAACTGCTTTGATAGGCTACTTTTAAAAGTCACTGTCATTTCTTATTTACATTATTTGCCTTTCAAATCCAGGATCAATACAGACCCTGCAAACAGTCCTGGAAATGGAAAGTATAGTTTTATTTAATCTGATCAATAATGTGACTGGATGAATGGATGGATGGATGGATGGATGGAGCTATGCCACTGCTCCCCTTTGAAAAAGGCACAAAGCACAGTTTGTGAAAGGAGAAATGAAAAGCATCACGCTGGAATTCAATCCAGCTGATGAATCATAAGCAGATGATTCATTTAAAAATATCCCACCTTGGCAGTCCTAAACAAAGTCCCGATGACGTGCATTTATAAACATTGAGCTTCTCTTAGCCGCTCTAATGAAATCTGTGAAGCTGTGTGTGAAGAGCTGCAGATAAAAACCACGAGTGATGGAGTCTTCAGAGCGAGACACTTATTATTATTTCCAGATAACCACAGTTCCCCAGGAGAAAATTAGCATTTCTCAGCAGGTAAACACTGAGAGTAGGGCTGGGCAAAAAAATCGATTTAATCGATTTATAGAATTTGTAGATAAAAACGATTTTTAGATAAAAATTACATTTATTTGTAGATCAAAATTACATTTTTGTTTCTCTCCCCCCTCATATCTGATGTCTGCAGTCATTTTTAAGTACATTAAAAAAAAAAATCGAATCGAAACTCAATTTTTTTTTTTTTTAGGCAAAATCGCCCAGCCCTTACTGAGAGAATCCTTCTACAGGTTAAAGTGAAGATGTGTTACATGACCAAGAAAAAACACAGAATACAACAAATAACGATGACATTACAGAGAGAATAGCCCTCAGAAGGTTATTATAGACTAAAGCAGGCTCACCACAAATGTACACAAGTGAGAGGAATTGATGAGAATATATGTATTTCCTCTGTATGATACTCATTAGGGATGTGACTAGTATGTACAAGGTTCTCGCTAATCTCAGATCATTTTAATGGTGTTGGGAATCTGTGAAAGCTTATGTCAAGCTCTATCAAGGGAGTGAAGACCTGATATTTTAATTTGAATCAAACACTTTAAGAGGAATGTGGATGTCACACATAAGGAGACCATTTCAGAGCATTGGGGGTAATGTGCCGATGTTAAAATTAATCTATGAGATATGAATTACGAATCTTAAAGCATTGGATCTTAATAAGGCAAGCAATAAATGTGTCTGCTATGTACATATTTCAAACTGATTTTTTAAAAGAACCTATTGCTGAGTGTGTTCAAACTGAATGACCCTGGAGAAGGGACTGGACTAATTCCACTGACATAACCTGAGAGAGCACTAACTGTTGTGTTAACAATCTCCAGTTTGTATCTTCTCATTCAGCAGAATGAAGCGGCAAAGCTATAACCTCCACCACATCACAGCCACTTAAAACTCTGCATCGTGATAGAAAATGAGCCACAGGGGTGTTTTTCAATGGCTCATACAGCACCAGAAAAAAGGTCTATAATTAGAGACGGTAGTGTTTTTTCGATGTATTAGTTCGACAGCCTCGCTGCACAAATGACTCCAACTCTACTTTCCTAAACTCTGAGGGGCAGATTCACAAACATCTGAAATAAAGGGTGGTAATCCAGTTGCTTCCCTAGATCCTTCTTTAGTGATGCAGTCCTCACCTGCTGCGAGGAATTCACTAAGATTGCAGCAATGATTAGTGCACGTGCAGAAGTGGTGCAGTACGCCCTATTTAAATCAGTTTTTTGCTCGTTCAATGTGGAGTGGAGACGTGAGTGCACATAAGCACAAAATGAGGTTTGAGGAAGTTAAATTGGAGGCAGATGAACTTCTCTGTCTCTGTTGTTTAAACAACAACTCAAAAACCTAAAGATATTTTCTACCCACTCGATTAATGTGGGTGCTCCGTCTGGTCCTGTAATCTGTTCTGATCAGTGCATGAAAAATAGGCAGATTAGGACAGAATCCGTCCTATTGATCTACCATTGATCTGAGTTAATACAGCAACACAGTCTGTCAATCAGTCGGCATTATTTGAAGATGAACTACTGACCATCATCCAGCACAGGTCTGAGCAATGCTGTGTCACACACACTCTCATATGTCACCATCGCGCCACAATAATATACGTATTTGATGTATTTGGCTGTCACGGCAGACTGAGCAAAGATGTCAAACTGAGCTTTTATTCAGGACCCTAGGTATTAGTTTACCAGGGACCACTGGCAGAGGAGGGAGACGTGAATAGCCTGGTTCAACAGGAACAACTTTAAGCCCATTAGACACACAAGGATCTCTTCGGTACAAGGTACAATATTTATTTAATCCCTTGGAAAAATGTTTGAAACATTCCGCGAATAAGCTGGAGGAAAGAGGGGGTCAGTGAGACGGGTAGAAAACTGACCAACGGAGCACCCAGACCTGGATGCATGCAGAGGGTTGTGTTAGCAAAGGTATCTGATGTTAAAACCTATGACATCCTTCAAAAATTGAAATGTGAATTCTAGGTTTGTTCTCTATACAACCAGCTCATATCTCTAAAGCCCTGTTGCATTTTAGCCCATGTCAGCATGACTCAACACCCATACACCTACATTTTCTCGTCACAACATACAGTAAAAGCTCAGAAATCACAGTTGCCTGTGGTGCACCAACCAAACTATTGTATGGGGCACACCCAGCCCAAGAAGATAAAATGTCTACTCCCAGTTCTCTGGACACACTTGCTTCTTATATCCACCTGCGTGTGAGCTATTTGCAGAAACAACAGGCCTGCTAAACTGTACTTTAACTTAGAATAAATTACACGGAGGAATATAAATATTCGAAGCTGTTCATTTAAAAGATCCAGGAAGAAGGTAGAGACCTGGATGGGGGATAACCTTACAATATGTATACATATATACGTATGTGTATATATATATATATATATATATATATATTCTCATTGGACATGAAACATGACCTTGTGAATAAAGTATTTTTCATACTGTGTTGAAAATATATTACTATTTATATATTTTGCAGGAAAACCATTAACCAAACTCAGATTGGGCCCCATCACAGAAGTTGTGCGAAATCAGCATCTAAATCAAGCCAAAACAAAAAAAGACAAAGGTATGATGGGGTTCAAAAAAGAAAGAAGCTAAAGGAGCAGCTTGCAGTGGTCATTGACCTCGTAGGACGCTATACAGTTGCTAAATAACTGTTTGCCTTGACCAACACTATTAGATGTTCAATGAATAAGTCTGAAAAGTATATTATAACATTTTCTTTTGTCTTTCTCAATAATGGTGGTGGTGATAGAAAAAAAATATTGATGGGAGAAATACAGTCAACGTACCGTAAATATAGTAATATAGTAATATAGTATAGTTAAAAACCTATAATTTACAGTATTTTACTGTACATTAGCTGTAATATGATTTACAGTTAAAAAAAAATTGTAATCAGAAATATATACAATATCCAAAATATATACATTACTAATGTTTGGGAAACCTGATGTGGGAAAATATCCCCCCCAATTAGCTGTAGTTTCTCCATATGTCTTTGCCTGCTAATATTATTTAGTCCATTCGCGTGTACGCGTTCAGCAGGTTTTAAAACACAAGTCAGTGGTTGGTTGGGGAGCAACAAGCACTGGATGCCCTCAAAGATGCATGCCGACCTGGGTTGTGACGTCAAGTGAATACTGTCTATAGATAAAAGGAGATTCAAAGATGGTAAATCTACAACAATTGGATCAAAGCTCTTGTATTCTACATAATTCTTCAGTGGAAGACATGTGGTGAGGGAGAAAAAACTTGGTACACGATGAGCAAAGGTACAACAAACAATAGTATATACATGCCACTGTTGCTCCTTATATTCTGCAAACCTTTGAATAATTTTCATGGAGAAGAGCAAGAACTATATACAGAATTATACAGCCTTAATTGTTAAACATTCTATTGTCAAATTCCTATATATATCTATCTGTTCAGTATTGTGATCAAAGCAGATCTGTGGGAATACTTTATCCGGCCCCTGAGCTCATTTACATAATTTAATGCATGAAATAAGATTAATTGCTTTTATATCAGGCTAACAGGTTTGTATTTGAAACTTCTGACATTTGTGTGATAAATTGAAGCATTTAGTTACAGGTTGTAATGCCTTTGATCCTCACAAAGGTCCTTAAAAATATATAAATAAACATTGCCTTTGTGAAATGAAACAGAGTTTAACCTTTATATGACGCACGTTGGGGAAAAAAATATTTAGTCTAAAAACGAAGACAAAATATTTTCTGGGAACTCTGATGGTGTGAGAGAAGAGATACAATATTTAATACTTAAATCCATCCAGTGTTTGGTCATAGAGTGGTGGAGCCTATGCTAACTACACACAGGGCAGGACATCCATCGATTGGAGGACTAATACATTAACCAGAGAAACGCCATAACGCACACAAATGAAGTTATTACAAACATATTAAATTAACTGTCTGTTTACTATTGAAAACATCTGCACAGAACAATCAGAGCCACTGGGACAAGTTGAACCCATAAAAAATACATTACATACTGTAGTAGGCTTTGAAAATGAGTTTGACTGAAACTATTGTTTATGAATTAAAAATAAAAAGTCTGTTAACTTGTAATAGAAAGGTTCTAACACTGGCGTCAAACAGGCTTTGTCCTAAATGTTTTAAAGGCAAAAGCTGTTTTTCTTTTGTTTTTACAAAGAAAAAGAAGCTGACTTTTGCAGTTTGTAAAATTCATTAGACTGAAAGAATCAATGTGATGTTTTATGCTGGAGAAGCAAAATAGGAAAAGTGTGTTTTGGATCAAGGGTCACCAACCCTTCTGTAACTGTGAGCTATACTTCCAAGGTACTGAATAATCCAAAGGATACCAGTTTGATAAACACTTTAAATACAAAGATTTCAATGTTTGATTTTAATTCCAGGGTGAAATAATGAATGAAGACAAGCAATGATTTAAAAAGGGAGGAAATGTTTAAGTTTCAACATTCGACACTTTTATGTCATTGTTTCAAGTAAATCAGATTTTAGATGGACCTCATTGATGAACTGACTATAGTTCAGAGGTCACTAACCCTTCTGAAACTGTGAGCTACTTCAAATACTCAATAATCTAAAGGGCTAGCAGTTTGACACATTTTTAAAATACAAATTTTTCACGGTTTCACTTTAATTAAACAGTATAAGATAATTAAAAACTAGCTGTGACTTAAAGAGGTATAGGTACAGGAATTGTTTCAACATGCGACACTTTTTTTTTCTTAATTGAAGAAATGTTTCATTTTCATTGCATTTAATAGGAAATAATTGTTCTTATTTTGCTAGCCACTAAAACATGTCAAATTTGTACAATTCAACATTTTTTTTAGAAAAAAAATAAAAATAATCTTAACACAATATGTCGCTTATTTAACAAAATCCAATCTGTAGCAGTTAAATTTGTCCTAATGTTTCAGTGAAAATACATTTTTAAAGATAATTAATTTAATACAAGAACGTATCAAGTGCAGCAGTATGTAACTCTATAAGGCTCTGGCTATATCTAACAGCTGCATATTTGTGAGTTTGAAGCCTGGCAGGTAAATCAGATTTTAGACAGAGCTAAATCTACAGGGTAGAGATAGATGTCTGTCTTTATTATTGAATAAAAAATAAAATAAATAAATAAATAAATAAATAAATAAATAAATAAATAAATAAATAAATAAATAAATAAATAAAATCACCTCAATAAAAAAAAAAAACGTTTCAATCAAAAAAAAAAAAAGTTAACTTCAATCAAAAATAAATATTTTCAATCAAAGAAAAAAAAAAAAAGTGTCCAAATCCCAAAAAATATTTGAGGCCCAACTAATTGTATTTGAACACTTTCTTTCTTTGACTGAAAATGTTTTAGTTTTTTTTAAATTGAATAATAAAGACACAAATCTACCTGCATGTGAGGGCCCCTCTTGTGGTCCATGTGGGCTACCAGGTATCCGCGGGCACCCTGTTGGAAAGGGTTGGCTGATTCTCCTACTTTTCTGTTTATTATGTAGTTGTTGTTTGTGATGTAATAATGGTGATGCATGGTGAACGTGTCTCCATGGGTCTGTGAGGGCCCGATGGCAGTGACGCAGTGGCGGCAGCAGTTTATTCCCAGTTGAGACTGAGTCTAGAGCGCAGCATGTTGTTCTGTCTCTCTCTCTCTCTCTCTCTCTCTCTCTCTCTCTCTCTCTCTCTCTCTCTCTCTCTCTCTCTCTCTCTGCAACAACTCAGAGCAGAGCAGAGCTGAGCAGAGCTGAGCTGAGCAGAGCAGAGCAGAGCAGAGGGCGGTGCAGTCGTAGAACTACGTGTTGCTGAGCAGCAACAGATAGAAAGGTTGGGTGAGGAATTCCCTCTCACAAAGGACTGGCTGCCAGGGCGTGGATCAGCACCGTGGCTGATCGTTGGGATGCAGCATGTATAGAAACACATCCACCATGCAGGGAGGCTACAGATGAGGAAATCACATTTGATGTGCAGAGGATGTTTCGTGAAACAGACTTTTCCTCATAGTGAGACCACCTGTTAGCAGACCAGAGGAACGGAGTCTACAGGTTGTCCACAAATGACCCCTCGATGGGGTTGAAACGCGGGGTCTTATTGTAGGAATATCGGTGACCTGCCAAATTTAAAGTAAGTTATTTTGTGGATTTTATTTATAATATGATAAAATATGCGTCTTTTGATTTTCTTTAATTTAGAAAAAAAAAAAAAAAACACAAATAGGACAAATGATAAACGGGTTAAAGAAGTCGGAAAAAGCAGAATTGTATCGAATAACTTTCTTTTTCTTTCGGATCGTGTATCTCTGCCATGTTTATGTCATCCTCTTTGTGCTAACCTCATCTGCCCGCCTTGTCCTCCTCCAGCCATGACGGGTCAGACTCTGGACCGATCGCGCAACAGGACGCGCACGGACGAAGCTGCTGCGATCTGCATCAACGTCGGAGGCTTCAAGAAGCGTCTTCAGTCAGACACCCTGTCCCGGTTCCCTGAGACGAGGCTGGCCCGTCTCCTCCACTGTCAGTCCAAGGAGTCCATCCTGGAGCTGTGCGACGACTATGACGACACGGAGAAGGAGTTTTACTTTGACAGGAACCCTGCGCTTTTCCCCTATGTTTTAAACTTCTACAACACAGGGCGTCTGCACGTCATGGCCGAGCTGTGCATCTTCTCCTTCAGCCAGGAGATCGAGTACTGGGGCATCAACGAGTTCTTCATCGACTCCTGCTGCAGCGGAGCTTACCACTGCAGGAAGATGGACCAGGACCGGGAGGACTGGGAGGACCGGAGCGATGTGGGAAGCACTACGTCATCCTTTGACGATCTGTTGGAGTTTTACAATGACGCGTCTAAGTTTGACAAGCAGCTGCTGGGGATCGCACGGAGGCGCGTGTGGCTGATGCTGGACAACCCCGGGTACTCCGTGGCCAGCCGCATCATCAGCATCCTCTCCATCCTGGTGGTGCTGGGCTCCATCGCCACCATGTGCATGAACAGCATGGTTGAGTACAGCTTGCTGGACGAGGAGGGCCAGCCCACGGAGGACCCGCGCTTTGAGGCAGTGGAGCACTTCGGCATCGGCTGGTTCACCTTGGAGCTGGCGGCCCGCTTTGTGGTGGCTCCAGATCTGCTGCACTTCTTTGAACACCCGTTGAACGTGATCGACCTGGTGTCTATTCTCCCCTTTTACCTGACGCTGCTGATCAACCTGGTGGTGGAAAGCACTCCTGCGCTGGCCAACTTGGGACGCGTTGCGCAAGTGTTGCGACTGATGCGGATCTTCCGCATCCTGAAGCTGGCGCGGCACTCCACGGGGCTGCGCTCTCTGGGGGCCACACTGAGGAACAGTTACAGAGAGGTGGGCCTGTTGCTGCTTTACCTCGCCGTGGGAGTGTCGTTTTTCTCTGTCATGGCCTACACGGTAGAGAAGGAGGACAGCGAGGATCTGTCCACCATCCCCGCGTGCTGGTGGTGGGCCACCGTCAGTATGACCACCGTGGGGTACGGAGATGTGGTCCCCGGGTCCATAGCGGGGAAACTGACCGCCTCTGCGTGCATCCTGGCCGGGATCTTAGTAGTTGTTCTTCCGATCACGTTGATTTTCAATAAATTCTCGCTGTTTTACAAAAGACAGAAACAGCTGGAGATCGCCATGAGAAGCTGTGATTTCGACGAGGGCATCAAAGAGGTTCCCTCGGTGAATCTGAGGAACTATTACGCACACAAAGTCAAATCCCTCATGGCCAGTCTGTCCAACATGAGTCGCAGCTCTCCCAGTGAACAGAGTCTCAATGAGTCCGTGCACTGAGGTGCAGGACTGGAGCTGTCCACGGTGCTGACACCTTCTTCCTTCCTCTGATGTCCGATCTGTTGCCTTTCTGTAGCTCAGTGCAATAACGTCTTCATCTGTAGAACGTGAGAAAAAAAAAAAAGCTAATGTACAGACAGGCTGACCATGTTAATTCACTGTGCACCATCGTGGCCCCAGCAGGTCAACACGTGATTGCACGCAGTGAGATTCTTTTAGACAGAGTCACACTGTAGTTATACTTCCAGCTGTATGTGATCAGATTTGTTCAAAGTAACTTCAGCCGTGTCTTGTTTGAAACAGTTTTACTGTGTTTGTGATGTTGCAACAATACAGATGAATGGTGTAAATATTAAAGAGAAATTACACAGGCAACAAATTAATATTCTGTATATTTTGTTGTTTTGTTTGGCCTTTCTTACATCTGCAGTTATAGGTAGTGTTTATTGGTTGAGACAGATTGAGAACACACGTAAGCCTTAAGGAGGACACCAGGACTCATCGTAGTGAATGACACTTATTATTATTATTATTATTATTATTATTATTATTATTATTATTATTATTATTAATAATAATAATAATAAAATTATTATTATTATTATTACCTTTATTTGATATCGACATCACAATTAAATTAGTTACCCAGATGTATTGTTTTGAGTGTGTTAGCACATGTGTTCATTTACAACACCTGTCCACAGGAGGCTTTTAAAAAGGTGAAAAGTAACAGAAAAAAGTAGAAAGTAAGGAGAAAATAAGCACAGCACAAAATATTACAGAGGGAAAAAAATATTCAAATTTGCCACACGAGCAAGCGAGAAACCAGGTGAAACTATTAATGTGAACTTTGCCCCAATGACGAGCATAACAAATATCAAACAGCATTGACATGACGAATAGAGTTATTCTAATACAAGATTAGATTTTTCTTTCAGGAGTGGAGTACAATGTAGTTTAGAGAACCAAAAAAGACGTTATTCAATTTGAATCAAAGACCTCCATTCAAGGCAAATGACAGGGTATCATATCCAAAAAGTTTCTTGAAAAATCACAAAGACTTTCAAGCCATGGGATAAAAACAGATTTAGATTTTTTTTTAATTGATTAGTTCTGTTGCAAATAAAACAGCGTCTGTCAGTGTGTTAACTTCAAAGATGAGCCTCAAAGAATAATCTGCATATTTCTCTATTATTTATCATCTCAGAGTGTCTCCAATAAATGAAACAATTTGCAGCCCTAACACAGCATTGGAATAAACATATTGTCCTAGCAGTAACTGTGGTAATAAACCTTCATTAGTGTTATTTATTTTGTTGAGAATAATAATACCTGATAAAAGAAAACTGCAGGGCCAAGAATTCAAGTTTTGGTATCGAAGGCGAGTATATTTGATTATCATTGCAATGTGTAATTCTCTTTAAAAGCTCATTTAAAAGAAAAACAAAAGCTTAGGTTTTTATTTATTCCTCCAAGAAATGCACACACTGATAAAAGAAACACTTCTACATTAAGAGTGTCACTTTTACTTCTTGCATGTCAGTGCTTAACTTATAAAAGCCCATCTGTAGCTCCAACATTTATTTATTTAATTTAATTAATTTTTGTTTTTATATATATATATATATAGTTTTCCACTCGTAAAACAAAACTGACATGACATAAAAAATGAAAAGCTCAGAATGCAAAGTTCATCTTACACAGAACGTAGAAAAACTAATCTGCTTATGTGGCTGCGGCGTAATTAAAAAAGAAAGAAAAAAAGCTTATATTAAAATGTGTTGGCAGATGGAAGATTAACACGTATCATATTCAAACAGATCATTACCCTGTGAGTATATAGACATGTGAATAGATTGGCAGCCATGACAGCACAATAGCAAACGACTCCAGGGACCAATTTACACCAAACCACATTTTCCTTTCATAAATACATAAAAGTTTTCCCTTAGTTGTATGAAAGATCATCAGAATTCCTGTTCAGGAATGCTGAAATAACAGCACAATGGCAATAGCTTATTAATGAGAGCTTCTCCTGTTTTTTTTTAGAAGCTTCTTTTAAATATTTACACATAGGATCAAATTAAAGAACTCTACCTCTGTTTGCTTTTAAACATTTAAAGCCTTTCTGTGTGTTTTTATAGATGATTCTTGCTGAATCAGATGCAGATGTCTGGCCTCTCAGTGGCCTCCAGTCGGCTTAACTGTATTCATCCTATCATGTCGACAGCCATGGCATGGCAGTGGCTGTGATCATTAGAAGACTAGGTCAGGCATCACACGTCTGCTGTTCTCCTCACCAGCTGAGTTCTTATCAACCACAGAGGGAAGTTTGGGACTTGCCTTGGTTTTAATTCTCACATGTAATTAACACAAACCACGAGGGTGTAATTTCTAATTAGATTTCCATTAATAATGCACCTGCTTTTGGATGAAAAACAACTCCTAATTATGATGTGGGTTTCTTTTCAAAGTAAACTCAAGCAGCAATTAAAAAAAAAAAAAAAAAAGACACAAAGATGGCTTTTAAATGGCCAGTGAACTAAATGGTGTATGTGCTGTGCCTGAACACAGCAGTCAGTGTGGCTAATGAGGAAGTTATTGGGACTGGCAGCTCAGGCGTCATCTTCATCCTGCTAAGTGTGGCTGATATAAAACTCTGCTACTAAGCGGGAGTTCTGAATTGTTGCACATTACCATCTGCTGGGAGCCCTCTGCTCTGTAGCGTGGGAAGATTGGCTCTTCGCAGCCTTTATTTCTCTAAATGCAATTTTTTTTATGCCTAATCTATGAACATTTCCAAAAATAATCTCCCACTACATGGATCAGAACATAGATAATTAACACATGCTACAGGTAATGCTCGGGAGGATACATCTGCCTTAGAAATTGCCAATTAAAATAAATCATAGATTGTGTGAAATCATTCCAACATACTAAAATACTTTCAGCATTTATGGATAAACAAGACCTATTTAATTAGTTTGAAGGATGAACTCTCCCATTTATATATAAAGTTTGCTGAGTTTTTTATGGTTCACTGCCAGAAAGTACCAGAAAGTACTAGAGAACTCCAAACAGGTCGCTGCTACACCGCTGGTCTAGGGTCTAGAAGCATAACATATATCACAAAACGCAAAGATTTGAAAAAAGACAAAAGTCATTTATTATCAATACATGTATGAACACTGAACAAGAATTCCTGGTATGGTTCTAACTTTAAGTGCTGGGTAAACCAGGTAAACCACACACTAATACAGAACTGAAAATGATGAATAAACCAGGAAAATTACACAGTAATATGAAGCCAGATAATCAAAATGAGGACAACAAGCAAGGGAGAGCCAACGCAACAACTAATACTCTACATTTGCTTCCAGCATTGACAGTTCTCTTGTGGTGCCACTCCTGGTGAGAACTATTCAGCTTCCCCTGCATTGGCCAATCCCTGCTGACCTGCTGATTGGGGAAAAGATGTTAAATTGTGGGTGAGCTCTCACTCTACCCCCAACACAGAAAACACACAATAAAGCACAAGCTGTAACAGTCTCTAACGTAGATTTGAAATTAAATAGGATTGCTACGTCTAGAATTAACGAACAAACAACTTACGTAACAGACAAATACAGTAGAAAGACGGGCAGTCAGTCTATTAATGACTCAATCGCAGGGTCTCACTAAACTATAGGTACATTTATGTTTCCCTTTAAAAACACTAACAACACTACTCAATTTTTTTAAATATCACCAGTGAGACTTGTGTTAAATAATGTGTCTACAATCATTTATTCACACACTGGATCATAATCAAACTGTTTCCAGAAAAACAATCAAACTTGAACAAGAATCTTTTTTGCTACAAAGGTATATTTACACTGGTTTCATAACAGTTTACACCCACACATGCCATAGTTTTGTAAAGACTGGTAAATTTAAAGCCTTTAAACCATTTTTTGCAAGTTTTGCAACCTACCACATTAATGTCTATGTTGAAATAGCCTTTTAATCTGACATGATGGTGCTTACTGGTAGTTACGTACATGTCATCCAGTTTTTTGGGCGTTATGGCACTATTCCTAAGAAGACCAGAAACATTACAATGGATGGTTTTTGATGGTGCAATCAACAGAAAACAAAAACCCAGACTTTGATAATGTCTGTGGGCGTAGAATTGGACGCCACTATGAGCCATCTTACTACAGATCCATGCAAGCCTTTATGGAAAGCACCTTAAACCAGGTAACGTTACGCTACCATGGGAACCATCACATGCCTTTAACCTAATAAAATGGAGTTAAGTGATGTTTTAAGAAAACATTTTATTGTAGAATATTATGATGATGACATGATTTTGATTTATTTTGAGAGTGGCATGATTTGCCAGTTTTTGTTTTTGCATTATCTTTGCAGAGTGGCATTTTTTGCGCTTTAAATAGGAAAAATCTGTCTTATTTATGTCATTGTTTATTTTTAACTGGTATGCCACAATCTTTATTTTCATTCAGAGACACATTCACATCAGAACATACTGGGCATTCAGTGAGGTGGAAAGGAAACTCTGCAGGCACCCAATTTGTTACCTGGGGCAAGTGAGGCACACAAGTATCGATACTCATGGCATCCATAATGGTTAACTCTCTGGAGCTTCTGGTAAAGCAGAGACTGGCATGTAGGGTCCTAAAGGAGAACCCTTTTATGTTTGCATTTATCTTCACAAAACATATATTGTAGATGGAGGATGAAGGCGCTTCCTTCTAAGGCTAGCAACCAAGATCAGTCTCACTATGGAAGAACCATCAGACAGAGTAGCACCTCTGACCCATTTTTTTATGCTAATGAATGAGCTGAAGAATATTTAATCCCATTTTTTGGTTTCATGCAGGTAGAGCTTCAACCCGAAAGACACCCTGGGAGCAAACTGAAGTGCAAGGTGTGGAAAGGCAACTTGTGAACTATGCATGTAAAGATGGACTGCAGTGTCTGGAAACAGAGGAATACTTAATCCTCCAGAACTGGGAGCGGAAAGCCATTCAATTCTGTGTGTCACTGAATCACAGCATAAAAGACAGCACTTTGTAAATAAAGTACTGAAGAAGATAAAAGCCCGACGAAAAACGTGTGTTTTAGTCACATCTAAATCAATTTCCTGCAGTCATGTACCAAGGACATTAGTGTAGAGTAGACAGTTTGATTTGTAAAGCTTGAACAGCAGGTTGGCTGTGTCAGTCCACCTGAGCCCAGCAGAATAATAATTAGAATACCTAAAAAACCCTGAAATCTTAAGCTCTGCTTTTAGGAGTAAAATGCATTTATGAAGAAGGCACTGCAGAAATCACAGTATATACTGTTATGGTGGAGGACAGTTATAAAATTTGAGTTAGAAGATTTCAGTCAGATGGAAAAATCAATAATACTGTGTATCATTTCAGGGAAAGAAAAAAAAAGACAATATTATACTTTCAGGCTGCAGGCAGTACTAAATTGTTGTTGCTTTGTTTGGGTGACACCTAAATGGATTGATTCCTACGAGTGAATATGTTGCCAGGACTTTTACGATGCAACATCCACCGAATGATTCCGAGACAGTCTGTATGAAAACTGATTTCCTAAGAGTACCAGAAGCTGCGATGACACATTGTGAGACAAGATGGGAAAAAATAACGACATATTGAGTCTTTTTCTTTTGCTCTGAACTAGAACCCATCACCCTCTGTCTGTCTTAGTGTAGCATATTTTAGCTACACTAAACACTAAAGACAACGTTTATCCTCCTATACAGCTGTAGAATGGTGATTATTGCTGAATTTGTTAGAACTGCGGGGATGTAAAGTGTCTGCTCTGCTTAATTGCCTTAGAACTCCACCTGGTGTGTTAATTATACTGTACAATACGGTAAGCTGCAAGGGACTCAACTGTCAGAAGGAAACTGATTGTAGAGACAAAGTGAGCTTCAGCCACGCTCTCTCATCCTCTAGCTACTGTTTCTAATTCTGGCTAATCTCAGGTTGGGCTCAGATCAACGTGTGTGGAGAAGCTTTTCAGCAGGATACTGCAGGAGATAAACCATTTGCAGCTTTCACTGAGGAAGTTATCAAAACAAATCTGTTTTTGTATTGCTTAAATGAGGCAGTAGATGCCGTTATTTAGTGGATTTAATTTACAAAAGCTTGATACTAGTAGTCTGTAAGAGAGGTAGTTATGACACTGACAAAATGGGAATCAGAGCGTAAATGATGTATTAAAAGATACAGATATGTGGAATAACTTGAACCATTGCCATTAGTATCAGGAAAGACTGTATATGTTTCTTGGCTTCATGATTGTGATGAGGCAAACCACTTTTGACAACAAGGGCAATATTTATGTTGAGATTTTACTATAAATCTAAATGTAATTTGGGATTTTGCTTTAAAATCACGCAAAATGAGTGATTCCAGAATTGGGCAGTGATTTCAGCATATGGGAAAAGAGCCTGTGGTAAAGACGATTGCTTGGAGGGCGCCTGTCTGGACAAGAAACTTTAACATTAGTTCCAATGTAGTATTGGGTCTCAGTTAGAGTCTGAGGTACTGATTAAGCAGGGGTGCCGGACTCCAGTCCTCGTGGGCCGGATTCCTGAGACTTTTAGATGTGTCCCTGCTACAACACACCTCTTTGAAACCAATGTTTTGTCATCAAGCTCTGCAGAAGCATGATAACGAGCCATTCAGTTGATTCAGGTGTGTTGGAGCAATAAAAGTATCAGGAATCTGACCCACAAGAATTGGAGTCCGGCACCCCTCGATTACAGAGTGAGGTGTCCAGTACGAGGGTTAGTTATAGGGTTAGTGGCCCCTGACACCTTTGGTCCGTATATAACACGCAAAGGTTTTTGTGCCAGCTCGTAGGGTGAGAGCGTGAAAAACGAACACGGGAAGGTTATGAGATAACCACAGGATTTGGACTATAAATAGCTGAGAGTGAAATGACTGTAACAGGAGCATTCCCAGTTGGGAACGAGTCTCAGAAAACCATTTGGACTATGTTGGGTTACAGGCGTTTTCTCTAGCATCGTCCAGATGTGTGGGGCTGAGGTACTGTTGCAGGGTATTTCTCCAGCTAAGTCTAAGTGTTACGACTGAGACAAGAGAACTCCTAATTTGGTGAAAGCGGAATTGTGTCTCAGTTAGACAAAACTTCAACATTGGAATTATTGTCCCAATGTGTACTGGTCTCAATTTTCTCTACTGTATTGGGTTTGAGAAATTGTGGCTGCATTATGGAATACACTTTCTCTATGGACTAATGTAGAGGCAGTAAAGGGGCTAAAACGATATGATGGAAAGGGATAGTATGATTGAAGTTTTTTTCAGCCTGGGAATGAGCTACAAAGACATTGAGCTACCTGGCATTGCGAGGATTTATTATTACCGAGAGGCACCTAAACAGAATATTGAGAACCATGTTGTTACGTGGAGATGTACGACTTTCATCTGTACGTATTGTGGCCAAGAGTTAGTATTTTGTGTGCACGTCATTGCTAATTTATCCCCTTAATATTTTTTTTTTACTATGTCGTGTCTTGGGCTCTGTAAATGTGCATGTTTTAAAATGTTTATCTTTGAAATGGAAATAAAACTGCAGAAATATCTGCATAAAGAATAAATGTTAAATGCCAGTGTGAATCTAAACAGAGTATAAGGGTGATTAAGCTGACAGGAAATCCAAGGTAAGCAAGGATCATTTACCATTCAAGTAAGAGGAGTCACTCACTGAGAACATTAGTCTGAGTGGATGTAGATGATTCAGTAACCTCAGATGAAAGAGAGATGCTCAAAGAGTCACTGCTGCATGCTCATCATTATGGAGGCAGCAGGGGAGTAAATGTGAGAAGGCAGTTGAAGGATACAGATGATAACCTCTTATTATGAATCATTATGGCTTCCTCGGGACCAAATATCAGCCAACGTGAGTGTGCAGGAGTGCTGTGTGCCATTGACAGAGCTGATATCTGTGGTTTGATACATTAAAGTGAATGGGTATAGAATTCCTGGTTCTTAACTGCACAGAGAACACTGTCACGTGCATTTAAAATTCTTACTTCAAGCTCTGTCACATGGAATAGATTCAGTGGGGAGGAAGAAAAGAGGGCCAGGAAGAAAAAATAGGCAGAAATTGGCTCACCCCAGACACTTTTAATCTATTTGTCAGGGCTGCATGTCAACTCCAATTGGGCAAATACCTAAGTAGGACTGCAGTATTCCAGGCACATCTGTGTGTGTGTGCAGTGATGCACCTATACCAGGGCTATACCTTGGTTTATAAGGAGTGCAGCCAAGTGGAGACAAAACATGGTCTTTGGGGTGCTTCAAGAAATCTGCTTTCATGAAGGGACTTCCATGATTCTTTCTTTTTCACCCATGAAACCACAGATGGGGGCAGTGCTGCCTCCATGAGAACAGATTGCTCTCTCTGAAATGTCACTCCAATATTCTTTGCGTAAAAGATTGGATTTTGTTGTCGCTGAGCCACTGGGGACTGATGCATCATTCCAACCAGCTCATTACTCTTTCATGGACACATTCTTCCACCCAACACATACACCTTAATTGCATGCAGGAGAGACCTCTCACATGTTGTGGCCACTCATTAATATATCTTCCTGCAGTAGATGGTGAAGGATGCTTGATATTTCCTTTGAAAGGACACTTAGCTATGAATTACAGGAAACGTCTGCTCTCCATCAGTCAGGGGAAAAATCAGATGCTCTTTTACCCAGAGGCAGAAATCTATTTGCTTCTGTCTGGTGCCACCTGGCTCTCGTATACTACAAAACAAGGAGAATGGCATCTACCGTGGGTGTGGAGTTAATGACATTCTGTCCGAGCTGATATGCTCTAAGCAAAGCGAGGGCTCATCCCCTCATTCAAAACAGAGGTTTAAAAAAAAAAAATCAGACACATTCCCTCACTGCTGCAGATCTCCATTATCTATCAGTTCTCACCCACATAAACGCACAAAGGGATTGTCATTCCTCCTGTTTTCCAATGTTTTATTCACATCTTGCCAAAAACCTTATTTAGAGACAGAGAATTTAATCAGATCCAAACAATCACATCTTTCCCAAAGAGCTTATCATTGCTTTCATATACAGAATGTACAGTATATCTAAATACATTTTCGCCATTTTTCCTAACTTGTTTTTTGTTTTCTGGTGGTAGGGATGATGCAAGACAATTCCAAGTAGACTGTGAATCATTGTAGTCGAACACTGAAAATAATTACTATTACTAATACTACACAATTCTAAAAGAGTACCGGTAAGTACACCCCCAAACCAACCATTTTCTGCTGAATACATATGTATTTGGGTATTAAGTAGTGCTGTTGATTGATCCTAGTCCCACTCTTCACATTTTAGTTAAAGTATTTTAATTTTGCGTAATTAGCTGTAAAATGTCCGGTATACTGGCCACTAAGGGTTGAACTATTACAACTAAATTTTGCTATTGGCTGAAACTGATTCTTTTAGATTCCCCTGCTTCATCAACTTTCACTGTTGGCCCCGCCCCTCCTATAAAAGTTGAGAGGAGGGAGAGGGTTTCCTCCAATCACAGCCCTCACTGTGCCTTGATTGACAGCGTAACTAAGGAAATCTGATGCTGCGTGCGTTCCTGTGGTGTTGTTTTTGACTCTGTGCTTCTATAAAAAGCTGATTCTGCGTTAATCAGAGGTTTCATTAAGCTATGTGTGTATTTACAGACACATAGTCATCTTTCTCTGTGTGTGCGTGTACATCTTATCTCTATGTGCGCGGGGCGGTGGGAGAGCAAGGCCCTGAGTGGGGTCTGTAAGGCTGCGTGTGAGCTTCACTTCCTGATTGTGTGTGCCTGATGTTGTAGTGACAAATTTCAGCTTATGAACTCGTAATGTGTGTGTGTGTACATACACATCATTGTGTGTATTACAGTCTGTCTCAGCAGTAACACCCATAATCAAGCCATTTTTTTAATTTCCCTCCTCGTGGCAGGTCAGCAGAAGGCAGGAGTGTACTTATTCTTTAATGATGAATTTATTCATGTAATCAGCATAATTTCAGATCAAATTACATGCAAATAACAATTTGCTTGACATTTGAAATTATGTTGATAAAAGGTAATGTGGTTTCAGGTGTTAATGTAGAAAATTGGATAAATTATAGTATGGCACATTAGGTGTTTAACCATTCATTTATTTCTCAATGCCCTGTTTATTCAGTACAGGGGTCTAACACAGTCAGTCACAGATAGTGGGGTGTAAGGTGGGGTCTATCTTGGACAGGACACCAGTGATTAGCACTTCTGGATGGTCATTGTTTACTGTTTCAGTTGTTGCAATAATTGCATACCATAATGTTCTGTGTCTGGTGCATTGGTCCACAACCAGATGTTCTGCTTCAAACTGAGTTTAGACCTAAACAGTCATCCCTCATGATTCTCCTCTTTAAGAGCAAAGTGTGTATGTCCTTCAAAGAACAAGTAGTGATGTTCTAATATTTTTTCTACCGCTAGGCAGCAGTAAGAGTTCCAAGAGTGATGTTAGGTATGTAAAAGATGTGAAGAAGAAGCACTGAGATGGATGCCAATGCTGTACGCTACCTGTTGTTACTGTAAAATTCAACTGAAGTTCAGAAACCCACAAGTGTCTTATTTCAACGACACAACATGTTGGCGACAAGGATTGGCAGCCCTGAACCTGAGTCATTCTCCGCCTTTTCTACAAAACGCCAAATAATTGCTGATACTGTTTAAAGCATGGATACAGAGCATCAAGAACTACCTGCTGGCCATGTCCGAGACGGAGCTACCAGATGCAAGAAAGCGCACACTGCTCATACACTGTCTGGGCGCTGTAGGTCAGAGAGTTTTTTTACACATTGACTGTTCCTGACGATAGGTATGACTCTGCACTAGTTAATAAGTTAACGTCGTGGCCAAACGTTATTGGTTCAGACAACAGAGCCACTGCCCGGGTGAAACTACAGACCAGTTTGCAGCTGCTTTCAAAGAGCTGGTTACAGCATGTCAGTTTGGGGTCAAATCGTGGAGAAGACAACTTCACTACGCATCAGAGAGGGTTTACTACAGGAGGTACTGCTCACACTTACTAAGGCTTTAACGATAGCTCATCAAATTTATACTGCAGTGATGGAGTCTAAGGCTGTGTGCAAAGGAGAGACAGATGATGCTGTGCATGCAGTTCTCGTAAAGAGACCACAGTATCATGGCAAATTCAATGAAGGGAAGTACAACAAACCACATTCGGTGTCACATACTACACAAAGTAAGACATGTTACAGGCGTGGCTAGGCTCAGCACACTGCTAACATTCAAGGATGTCCTGCTAAAGAGGCGTCATAATATTGCCAAAGTACCAAATATGCAGTTATTGATGTCTCTGCTTGTGCGTGTTATAACATTTTTTTCTACTCCATCAAAGACTGCCTTCTCCCAGCTTCAAGCCCAGCCTGACAGAATAATCTGATTCAATCACCCACTGCTTAACAAATCTTTGAATTGGAACTAAGCTTCAGTTCCTCAGTCTGTCATGATGCACCTTGACACACAGAGCCTTAGGTGGGTTTATGTGCCAACGCTATCTCCCAATACCAAGCTACTGCTTGGTATTGGGAGAGAAGATTTGACAAGTTTTTCAAGGGTGCAACCCGCATACTCAGCACTGCTACTTACCCCACAAATACATGTTCCTTACCAAGGTATTGTTTTTATAAAGAGATCTACCAAACATAAATGCCCTTACTTCTTCTGCTGTGATTACATTAAGTTACATGTGAAAATATGATGAAATGATGAAATTGCAAGTGATTCAAAATGTCAAATATTTTTTCAGATTTGATTTAGTCGAGACCAAACAGGGTTTAATTCAGTGGTTCCCAACCTTTTTTGGGTCGTGACCCCATTTCTTTCTAGAATTAGTTTTTGATCATGTTTATTAAAGTGTGTTACAAAAACAGAGTAGCCAGAAAAAATACAGTTGTTTGATTTTGTATGTGATGTGTTAATTTGAAAAATAATATTAAAATCTAAAAATATAATTTTAATCAGTGATGTTTTTTTTTTTTTACAATTACTAGACATTTCAGGAGACCCCATTTTAATTCCAGGTGACCCCACATGGGGTTACAACCCCAAGGTTGAAAAACACTGGTCTAATTAGATTAATAATTTTATCAATTCGTAATGCTTTATACATTTCACATGTGATCACAATGACTGTCCTCATTTCATTTTTTTTTTTACTTTGAATTACTCTCTTGAATGAGAAAATGCACACAAATATTACCGAAAACTGCTCTTCTTTTGCTACATCACTATAGAATATCAAACACGTTGATTGGATGAAACTTTGAACTAAGCAGCTTCAGTATGAAAGGACAAATCAATTCACTTCTTTGTCCAAACAATGAAAAAGAAGTCAGTTACCGAGTCAGCAAACAGCTTTTGACATTTCAACAAAAACGTCAATAGCACCCAATACACAAAAGCTTAATCAATTAATTCATCTTTTTATTGTCCCCCCAAAATTTGTGAATGGTTTCATTTATGTAACACTTTCATCAGCACTTAAATATTTTTGCCACATTAACCCATTTACTCACACCACTTGTGACGGAGCTGCTTATAGTTTTATACTATATGGAACAATTTGAATCTTCTATATCATGAGATGGTCCCTCTACTTTCTGAGCCATCGTAAAGAAAATTATACAGCACTGAAAAATTAGTAGTACAATAAAACAAGGTTATAGACTTGTTATAATTTTTCTAAAGGACATTCATGACAGCTGGTCGACTTTCCCTGCTTTTCGGGATAAACTAAGATTAAGAAATGAATAATTTTTTTCTGCATGATTTTGTCGCTGTCATTGAAGAGTAATTGCAGTCAGCATCAGCTCTAGGCAATTGTGCATCCTAGGCAAGATTTACGTTGCAGTAAATTACACTGCCAGCTCATTAACCTCAAACAAAAAAACTCTGTCTTTGACTATTTATTTATTTATTTATTTATTTATTTGTTTTACTTTTAGAAAATGAGAACCAAATCAAAAGACTTACCGAAAAATGATACAAGATTTTCATAAAGAAAAAAACACTAAACATAATTTTAAAGTGTAAATCAAAATTCAAAAAATCTTAAAAAAAAAAAAAAAAAAGAGAATACATAATCTGAGCAGTACTGTATCGGGTATTTGTGGGCTTAAATTTCAGTTAAATTAAATTTATAATAAAAAAGTGGAATATTCTTTGTTTAGGTTAAAAACAACATTTTATGAGGGAGGGAAAAAACTGGTAAAGTGTTACCAAGAAAAGTTAAAAAGGAGGAATTTCTAAATATGATCCCTGACATTAAACAAGGAGATACTCTGGTAACATCGGCGAAAGATATAAATTCTACATTCAAACAATACTATGGAACATTATATACTTCCACAATGTCTGATGATGAAAACAAGGGAGAGTGTGAGGTCTTCTTCTCCAAACTCAATCTCCCTAGGTTATCTCAGGAACTTGCTGAGGGTTTGGAAGCACCAATAATAGAGGCAGAAATTAGAAAGGCAATTTCAGTGATAAAGACAGCTGGAAAATCCCCTGGTTACGACAGTTTACCTGCAGAATACTATGAAGGGTATATCAACATTCTTGTCCCCATTCTACAAAAAGTATGAGAAGAAACATTTGAGAGGAGACAGATTCCTCCTACGTTTAATGAGGCATTAATATCCGTGATACTAACAACACATAGGGATAGCACAGATTCATCAAACTATAGGCCAATAAACTGGCTGAATGTAGACCGTAAAATACACTTACAATGAGTCCTTCCCAGTATCATACATCTCAATCAGACCGGTTTTATGAAAAAGTGCTCTTCTTCTGATAACATCAGAAAACTGTTGCACTTAATGTGGTTGAGCCAAAAGTCAAAAGATGAGCCATCAGCTGCCTTTTCTCTAGACACAGAAAAGATGTTTGATAAAGTTGAGTGGGGTTTTCTTTTTCAGTTTAATCACATTTTGGATTTAGACCGCATTTTACTAAATGGGTTAAATTATTGTATAAAGAACCAAAGGCTGCAGTGGTGACCAATGGCATTATTTCCCCCTTTTTTGATTTTTCATGTGGTACTCATTGCAACTCCTGTTATTTATTATTTTTATAGAAACTTAAGCATTGAATATTAGGACAAATAAGGACATTAAAGGGCTATTCAGATGACATTTTGTTACTGGTCACCGATCCACTTACTTCCTTATCACATCTGATGGACACTGTACAGTCTTATTCAAAGGTTTTAGGTTACACAATATGGTGGAAAAATTTAAATTCAAATGGACACCTAAATGCATGAAATATCTAGGGATTAGACTCAGTCAGGATTTGGATGAAGTACCCCTACTAAATTTTAATCCATTGTTATCAAAAATGAAAACAAACTTTGAAAAGTGGGAAAAACTCAAACTAACATTGTGAGAATAATATCATTATAAAGATTACAGCCCCCTCAGTGTGAAAGTTTGAATAAACATTTCCTGTGGGGAGGTAAAAAGGCTAGAATAAAATTAGAGAAATGATATGCCAATAGAGAAAAAGGAGGTATGGGACTTCCAGATTCAAAGCTTTACTCCTTGTCATTTGAAATGGCTAAAGTTGTAAAATATTGGGAGGACAATGAGAGTGGACAAGAATGGTTAAACATTGAGATAGACATTTGTGCACCATTTGATCCAAGACACAAGTTATCTCTAAAGCTTGACACAACAAACCTAGTTTTGATTCATTCTTTTGAAGTTTGGTCAAAAGTACATAAAATGTTAAAGCCGTCACATTATCTACAAAAATATGCATCTCTCTGGGATAACCCTCCTATTTGTATTAGCAAAACACCTGTTTTTTTGGGCACAGTGGCATTTGTACTATTGGGGATTTATATAAGGATGGACAATTTATGTCCTACGAGGACCTAACCTGGATATTTAATTTGGAAGGTAGAAAACATTTTTGGAAATATTTACAGATAAGACACTGTGTGAGTTCTACATTTAGGGACACGGTCGAAAATCATATTTTAGATTATATTGGCATGCCACGTGGACGCCACACAGCTTCTAAGTTTTAGAAACTGTTCAATTATAGTTTGAGTGGGGAATCGCCTAACATTAAACTTTTTTGGCAGAGGAATCTGAAAACAGAGTATACAAATGAGAAATGGTTAGTAATTCTATCAGATAGTGGCAAATATGTAAAGGAGACCAGAAGTACGGTAAATTCATACAGTATAAGCTGTTACATAGATATTGTCATGCTCCTAGAAGACTGCACAGAATGAAACTAATGGAAGACAATTTGTGTTGGAAATGTAAAACTGAGGTGGAGACATTTACACTGGCTTTAGGACTGTTCTCTGGTTACACTTTTTTGGACTGGACTTTCTTGGAGGTTCTAAGTGCCTGGTCTGGGACTCAAGTCCCTCAGACTCCAGAATTGTGTCTTTTGGGAGACAGATCTCAAATGTCGAATGTCTCTAAAGGAGTCTTTTCAGTCATTATGGTCGGCCTTGTGACTTGTCCAGGATCATTCTCAGGCACTGGAAGAGCACTGTGTGCCCTCAGTTAAACAACTGGTTCAAATCAATGGCAGACACAGCGTTGTATGAGGTCATGCTTAACAAGTTGGAAGGAGACAGAGACACTGATTGGGATGGCTTTTGGGACTTTATTAGAGCTGATAGAAGAGTTGTGTAAAGCCTCTGTGTTGGTTGCAGTGATATTGTTTTGTGTTTCCCACATTTCTTAATCTTCCTAGCTTATTGCAGTTATTTGTTTTTCAGATTTATTTTTACTGTTACCTTTTAAATGTTGTTACCTGGATAGGGGGTGGGTGCATCAGCCTTTATGTTTATGTTGTGTTGTTTTTTTTGTTCCTGTTTTATAAATGTTTTAAAAGTCAGTTAAAACTTGAATCTAAAAAACTAAAAAACAAATAAGGTACCGTATAACACAAAATAAGATATTCTAGAAACCAGCATTAAGTTAACACAGCAAATTACGATATTTTCACAAAATAACAATATTGCTATTTCTTTTTTGAAATACTGTAGAGCCTAGGTTTATTTTTTTAATGTTATTATTTTAAAGGCTTTGGTATTTAGTCTAGTTTATTCTTTATTTTTATCTCAAACTTCCAAACCAAAAACAAACAAACAATAAAAGCAAGAAGTCAATTTCATATGCACCCATCAATGGTCATTAACTACAGCAAAAGTATTGAAATAAAATAAACTTAACATCTAACATATAGTGCCCTTAGCATTGACCAGTACTGCCTGTTGTGAACCATAATTGCAAACTCTATCAAAAGATTGTCGATAATACTAGAGATTTGGTAATGCAATGTTAGTCATAAGTTCTTTTCAAGCCGCCCTGGATTCTAAGTAATTGGCTGTCAGCATCATTTTCCTATTACGTCCTTCGGGTGCTGGTGTTGACCTACCTTTGTTGCTTTGGATCTGCTTTTGCACACGTTAAGCAGAGCTTTCTGCCTCTCAATCAAAGCTAACAACAGCTGGTGAAAACCATTGTTGGTTTGGATTAGATGTTTTTGTGCAGCATGGCCCACTGACACCTGCCTGGATAGAAATTTAGATTCTGATTGTGGTGTAACGGTTAAGGAAACGGGCATGTAATCAGAGGGTCACTGCGGTTTGAATTCAACCAGAGTCATCACTGTGGGATGTTGAGCAAGTCCCTTAACTATAGCAGCTCATGTTTTACGTCGCTTTGGATAAAAGTGTCTGCCAATGAAATTGTAATCTTTGTAATCTAGATTCTAGAAGCCTTGTCAAGACCTTCAACTACTTGTAAAGTTTCTTGAACCACTTTTGCCCTTTGACAAGGATTATTATCCTGCTAAAATAGGGTACCGCCAGCAGGGATTCAGGATATATTGTTACAAATAATGTCTGTTCAGAGTCTTCAACTTAGCTTGAAGCTGATATCCGGAGTTTCTGAGAGAATGTCTTGATGTCCCGCCCTCAACAGCTCTAATTCCTCCCTTGCCTCTGTCAATGTACCAGAAGCTACGCCTCTACGTTTGTGCACGTAAAAAGTCACATAACTACAAAAACTACACATTTATTGTTAGAGCGCCATAACTTTTGATTAAAACGTGTTTATTACCTGTTCATGAGAAATGTCGCCAAATCCTGGACCGTTAGGAATCCTTTTAAAAGCAGCAAGTCCCTCCACCTTTGAAAAGCAGCTCCGAGATAAATTCTGTTGCAGTTACAAAGACTTTTATCCACAAGCTTTGGACCTGGACTTTTCTTTTCCTTTCTAGTAGAAGCTTTATACGTTGCCAATCGTGGAATGGGTAACTTTGGAGTTTCGAAGCTCTCCTCCATGATGTTATGCTGTTCAGTGATGCCTGTTTGAGTTTCAATGCACAGTTAATGCACGTGCATTCACTTTGAGTGACAGTCCTCGATCTAGGTAGTTGAAGCCTATTGGCTGGAGAAAACTCGGCAATCGTTTCCATTTGTATAAGGGTCTATAGGATGAAGGAGAGACTTATATACATTCATGTATATGAATGACCACCAGCAGTAGACCATAGTAAAAGACTAGTTAGATATTGTTTCGCATTTCAAAAGAATCATACATAAACATCGATTTCTCAGAAACTCCGAATATCAGCTTTAAGTGTGAGCATGTATCAAGGTGGCATCCATCGAGACATCATAAGTCTTTAGACTGCACCACTGTCTTATTTCCTACTCTATTTTGATGCTAGCCGGTGGCTGTACAGCTTTATGGACAATCCATTCCTTTTGATACAAACTGTTGACAGGAAACACAGAAGTAATGCATTTTATTACGTGTATGCCTGTGTGTGGGCTATATAACTTTTGTGTCACACCATAAGATACCCAGATGTGTCTTTGTGCTTCACTGGTGGACTCAGTTAATCAGTCACCTTTCTTTTCACAGTTCTATTGTGCCAAGAGGCGACTGTTGAGAGTGAGAAACTCTCTTCGCCTCGTAGACCATATAATTAAGAACATTTAATATTGCTAGGAAGAGATAGCTTTTTTTCCCTGAGGGCAGGAGAGGCATGAAGATGATGGGATTGGAAGCACAAAAGAACACAGGTCTGATTATTGATCAGATTGAATACAAAAGCTTGAATACAAATCTTCTATAGGGAATATATATATATGAGCGAATAATCAAATTACTGTAACTAAGGGTTGGAAGACTGAAACTTTTCAGCTCTAAAAATCTATTTCTATATCATAAAGAAGTACAATCATGTTTTTCCAGGAGAGGAAATATGGAAGGACTAGTACAAGATTAAAACTGAATAAAAGATGATGAGGCAGGATGACCAAAGAGGAGTATGCGCTCTGTTTTTGATCGCCTGTCTGATGAGTCAGTCTGTGATCCTTCATTTCAAAACAAATTACAGTGACTACTTGCACCAGAAGAAAGCTACTTGATGAGGTCTGAGGAATCAATATGCTATTAAAACCTGTCTCATCCTGCCACTGCCATCTGTGTCCCATGCTTCGCCAAAAGCATTATGTATGGCGCTGCCTGCTTTTTTTTTTTTTTAAGATGAGCTCTGGCTTAACAGAGAGGCTAGGAAGATGTGCTGCAGTTGGCCATGTGTTTGTAGTTAGGTGAAAAGAAGAAAAATTAAAGATGCTGCATTAGGTCAATTTACTTGTAAGGTCTATCTATGTATCTATCTATCTATCTATGGTAAATGAACTTGATATATATAGCGCTTTATCACCACACTGAAGCAGTCTCAAAGCACTTTACATATCAGCTCATTCACCCAATCACTCTCACATTCACACACCAGTGGGACAGGACTGCCATGCAAGGCGCTAGTCGACCACTGGGAGCAACTTAGGGTTCAGTGTCTTGCCCAAGGACACTTTGACACATAGTCAGGTACTGGGATCGAACCCCCAACCTCTCGATCAGAAGACGACCCACTACCACCTGAGCCATGGTCGCCCTATCTATCTATCTATCTATCTATCTATCTATCTATCTATCTATCTATCTATCTATCTATCTATCTATCTATCTATCTATCTATCTGTCTACAGTATCTATCTCCAGTATCTATCTTGGGCTGGTATATTTGTCTTTCTCAAGCTTGGGGCCTGGTAGTTTGAGGGTTCTTCAGTATTTTAGCTGTTTTTAGCACTGCACACTTCTGGATTGAGGCTTCAGATGTAGTTCCTGGAATCTGTTGGAGCCTCAAGTGGTCCTACCTCGTGGACTTTGACTTTTTAAATCTGCTCCAGCTATTCTTTGAGCACTTGTTTTTTTCACTTTATCTCTTGTTTTTTGTTTCTGATGTCGCAGTCAGCTGGTATCATCACATCTATGACCACTTCCCGCTCTTGGTGTTTGTCAACCACCACTATGTCCGCTTGTTTAAACAGCAGCTGTTTGGAAGTCTGGAAGCGGAAGTCCCTCAAGGTCTCAGCCCTGTTGTTCTCAACCACCTTTGGTGGTGTGTCCCACTGGGATTTGGGAGCTTACTGTACAAAATGAGTACAGATGTAATGGTTTGGAATTATAAAGCACTTTTTCAAGGAGACTCTAAGGGCATAACAGAAACCATTATTCATTCACACCAGTCACTCACATCAGTCATACCGGTGGTGGTATAGAAGCGTGGCTGCCTCTTCGCGCCTACAGCTCCTCTGACCACCTCCACCAACATTCATGCAGAACTTATACCCATTCATACAAGGCAATGTGGGTAAAGTGCCTTGCCCAAGGACAAAGTGACAATGACTCGGATAGAGCAGGATTTGAACCCCTGACCCTTTGGCTATTGGACAATCCACTCTACCACTGAGCTACGGTCACCCCAGTGTACACTACAGATGTTCTTGTATTGTACACAATCCCAGCCATTTGGTTGTACCTCTCTACTATAGGCAGATGTTGCCTGCATCTTACACCCAGCCACTATGTGCTGAATCATCTCAGAGGCACCTTTACTCAGCCTGACCTTGGTTCTGATCTGCTGTGGTCCAGTTTCCCCTTTAAGCGTTTAGTGCTCAGTGCTTGTTTGTGTGCTGCCATAATTAGTGCCTTATTCAGCTTGGTGTTTTGCCTCAGGACGTTGGACCCTCCATGCATGGAGAGGAGCTTTCTGTTATTGATATTTGTGGCTTCAATCTCCTCTTTTGGCCAATTTATAATCCTATGTGCTCAGACTTTTTTCTGACGGGTACTTGTAGCTGTCCTGTATATCTCTTCGATATACAGTATACAATACACAGCCTTATTCCTACACACACCCTTCAATGCAATGATAAATGGTAAATGGACTTGATTTTATATAGCGCTTTATCACCACACTGAAGCAGTCTCTACATATCAGCTCATTCACCCAATCACTCTCACATTCACACACCAATGGGACAGGACTGCCATGCAAGGCGCTAGTTGACCACAGGGAGCAACTTAGGGTTCAGTGTCTTGCCCAAGGACACTTCGACACATAGTCAGGTACTGGGATCACACTGTGTGTGTGTGTGTGTGTGTGTGTGTGTGTGTGTGTGTGTGTGTGTGCGTGTGTGTGTGTGTGTGTGTGCGTGTGTGTGTGTGTGTTTAACACATTTTTGGAAAATGATCCTCCTCTGCACAGATTGAGCTAGGATGAAATGAGCTAAGATGATTTTGCCAAGACTACTTTAGCTAATATTAGAATTGTATCATATATCCATTTTTGTGTTAATTCATGCTCATTATTGTGTTAGTGCATTGCCTCAGGATGCTGGACTTGTTTAAAAATAATTCTTAAAAACGGGTTCATATACTTATACATTCATGTGATTTTCTAATGAGCTTCAATCTATTGACAAACTTTAAGGCATGTGTAGAAAATAGATTTTGGCTTTCTAAACAAAGCTAAGTTTGATTTTTCTGATGTGAAATTACTTTTTGAGGCAGCAATAGACTAAATAATTTAGCAAAACAGCAGGTTAGTGCTCAGACTGCTCGCTCCTGAAATATCTGGCACAGAGACTGACTGCTAACAGCCACAGTATTACACATACAGGTACCATCAGAGTCAGACAGCCGCGTTCAGAAGGACAAGAGCCTTCAACCTTCACCCACACCTCTATCATTTAAGCACTGCATATTTGTTCACACTATCCGTTAATCCAGCCATTAACTCTATTACAGAAAAGTGAATACACGTGTTTATTAGTATACTGTATGTATAGCTGAAGGAGTGGATGATGAATTTCTGTGATGGAGAAATTTTGGAGGGAATCCAGATCAATACATTTCTCATCATTTGCGAAGTTCCAAAAATTTAAATCTTGGTTCATAATTGACTGATCTTTTTGAAAGTAGACTCAGTTATGTTGGGTTGGTTCCTCAATTATCTCACAATAATTGGACCCCACTTGGTAGGATTAAGGTTAAACCTCTCCTACAACTAGATTTTTTTTGCCTTTTAATGGTTCCGAACTGTCTTCCTGTAAACAGAAGTACAAACACGTGGTAATTTGAGTAGGATCTGCTTGAAAAGTAGGGTTATCAGATGTTGTCCAAAGAACCCATATGATGTTAGATTTTTGAATGCATTGTTGCTTTGAAGAGCTTCTCTCTGTGCTGCTAAGCTGGATGTGGTGCAACACTTTAGGATGCCCTCCACTGAGCATCAATAACAGGACATCAGCAGTTCTGAACGAAGGTCTGTTTACCTCTACATCTTTAGAAGGTGAGTACTGTTCATAACAGCCAACATGAGCTTAGTGCTGATATGGTACAGAAAAGATCTCAACTCTCTGCTTTTTTTGTATCCAGCCTAAAGTGGATTGTAAACTTATGACTAATGAGCTGCTTTGTTCACCTTAATTTAGCATATGTGCCTTTTTGTTCGCCCTCCAAGGAAAAACACTCCGGCCCAGTTCCATTCCGTATTGAAAGTTTTGAAGATGTGGAAATCAAGCAAGCACTTTCCATCAGCTGATGCTGGTGTCCCATTTATTAGCACACCACAAAAAAAACCCCCAAAGTTTTCAGGGTCATCTATTCCATCAGGATCAAGAGCAACTGTTTATGAAACACAAGCAGCTCATCAGAGATGCAGTACACTGTGAGCCTTTCCACAATAATAATGAAAAATCACATTTTTTATCAGACACTTTTAAGAAGAACTTGCTTCCTATTTGATTACAAGCTAGAGGAAACATTATTTTGTGTGTCTTTAGCTTAAACTGCCATTACTTTATTTGTCCATGTAAGGATTAGTGGCTTTACAAATAATAAAAAAGGAAATGGAGGAAAATTCAGTTGTGTGGATTTAATGTGAAAATTGAATCAAACAACGTCAGTTTTAAATTATGAGCCTACAAGGCAATGATAATTCATCTATTTATAGTGAGGATGAGTAAATTTCCATTACTTTGATGATCCAAAGGTCGCCACTTTATAAGTGGAGCACACTTCACCCTGCCAACACAGGCAGCTCATACCACAGCCCTGCATGATGATGAATGTGCTCACAGTTGGCTTCCTTTATCTCTCAGTATGATGAAAAGCCACAACGGTCGAGCGATCAGGTACAATCTGAAAGGAGTTTGAAGCCTTCTATGCTTTATGTCTGTCATGACATTCACTGGCATTTTATCACAATATCACAAGAATAATGAGCTTTGCTTGTTGTTGCCTACATCACACATATGCCATACTTTTGATCAATGAACGATGAGATACATGCCATCTGTGCTGTGCAATTCTTTTTCTTTTTAAGTAATCAAAGTAAAAAAACATTCGCTTGGACCTGATACAAAGGGAATCTTTAAGAAGGATGTCTCTCTGATGATCAGTTATTCATGACTAGAAACATATATAACGCAGAAAAGGCTAACTCTACCTTGGAAACTGTAAATACTTGTGCTACTTCTTCCAATATTTCATCTGCAAAAGTGTCATTTTTTACTGCAAACGCAGCATAGCCAGCTTTAAAACAAAGCAGTCTGTCTTCAGCTTGGTTAAACTGATCAATTACTAGACAAAGGGTTTTACTGGATACATTTAACACCTTCACGAATAAAATCACTGTTCTCTCTGAACCTATATTTCAATTTCTACATTCTACAAAAGCTTGTACTTGTGCTTTAATTAATGACATACTGTTCAACAATACAATAGCAAGGCAAACTAATAATAATATTTAATATAAAGTCAAATTAAGTTTGATGGATTTTTTTTTAATTTATTTAGAAAATGTTTTTGGCTGATCTCTTTTTTATTATTAAAATTGAAAATTGTGTATAATCCTATCTTTATCCAAGAGCCTATCCTTATGGTTATGGCTTCTATCTTTGAACTTGGTACTGATGCCTAATAATGCGAATGCATGTGTTCTTTGACTGCCATGATTGTGTAAGTACTGGGTAAAACTGCATGCACATGCTCTAAGTTTGCATTGCTGACTACAAGACAACCAGTAACTGTTACTTGTGACTAGGGATCAACCGATATGGCTTTTTTAGGGCCGATGCCGATAAAAAAAATTTTGCCATCAGCCTTAGCCGATGACCAATACGAAATGCCAATTTTCTTGAGCCGATATTTGGAGCAGATACTACTTTTGCTCGCTCAATTTACATCATAAAAATTACACAAAGATAACAAATGGTACAAGTCGAAATTAAAAAAAAAAGAACATTTATTGAAATTAACAAAGGTGAGATAGAATGACAAGTAAAAAATATTTGACAAATGTTAAAAACAGGTGATGTAGAAGAAGTAAAAATAAAAAAAATATATGTAAACATAGCAAATTCTGAAAATATATATTGACATACACATACATTCATAAATAAAATAACACACACTATTGCACAAAGTAACCAAAATACACTCTATGATCAGATCAAACTTTTGAGTCTTTACCTCACAAAGGGGAGATTCAAAGACATTATTAGTGATTTAGGAAAAGAGAAATGTAAAAGATCACCAAATAACTTAAAAACTTTAAAATGTCACTAGTTTCTTCATTTTCTTTCTAAAGAACATGGCTATGCTCATTTTGTGTTTCTGTTATACGTCTCCTAACACTTTGACCACATTTGTTCAGGTGTATTTAATATACAAAGAACTCCAAGAAAACTCCTCATTGTAATACATTTCTATTCTACAACTTAAAACTGTGACTTATGCTGGAGTTCCGAGCAGTATGTCAATAGTCTATAAATAATGCTATAACATTTGAAACAAGTAAAAATCGAAAAATCAATGAGGAATCTTTACTTTTAGAGATGTCACTAAAATAAAATGTACTGTAACATGCGTCCACGTTAATGATTTTCCTTCTAACGGAACCTTTTAATTTCTTCACATTTCATCGGACAACAAAGCCTCTGAGACAACAAATTCATTCCCTCACTGTAAAGTCCTTAAAATGCCATAAGTCCACTCTGTGGTGGAGCTCAAGCAGCTCGGCTCAGATTGTCCACCCACGGAGATGTTTTATAACAGCTGAGAGTAAACTGTGGGGTCATCTTCATCTCTTTCTCACACTTATTAGACAGTGTATTAGACAGTGGGTAGTAGGAGAGCTGAGCTCACTGTGTGGTACACACAATGCAGAGGATCCAGAGAGTTAAGATGCTCTCAGGTGAGTGCACAGAGGACTCTACATGAGGTGACGCACAGTTTATATTGCTGATCCACTCTACAGTCGAGATAATGTAAACCTACATTTACGCACTCTGAGTTTGCACTCAACTGAAACATTAGAGGGTTTCATCTCCTTGCTGCACACCAACATAATGAAATACATAAAGACTGTGATATAAGACATGTAATTTTGGTTCGAGGGCGGATCTAACCTCATATGTTTTTTACCCTCCTACACGTCTTCCTTATACAGATCGAGTTGCACAGTATTGCCAAGTAACACTCGTATCTTTTTTAGTCTCTCTCACTGAAAACTATATATGGTAACTGCCTGCATGTGTAGCACTTTAATCAGCGGTACTATGATTAAGCATAGAATACCTGTTCACCTTTAATCAAAAATTACGTTGCACTTTTGTTTTGTCAATTGCCTCTGAAATGAAAATGTAAAGCAAAACAGCAAAGCCATAATATCTTGGAACTCCCAGCAAAAAGGACGGTGGGTGGCACATCAAATAAATGACAGCTCTAATTGTCAGTTTGCTCATGTCTTTGTTGGCTGACTGTCTCTTTCTTTTAGCACAGAATGTCTCTTTTTGTACTGCTGCATAGCTCAGCCCTTCCTTCCTCCAACTACAGTATGTACTGTATATCCACTGCAGGTGCTGTGCACTGCCTGTTCACTTGCCCTCCTTATCTCAAATATTTCCTTCACCTCTCTCTCTCAGAGATGAAGTGATAAAACTAGTAATTAGCTGGTGAGAGGTCTGAGAGGCTCTCCATGCACAGAGGGAAGGAGAGTGTGTGCTTGACAAGGGGCCAAGGATATTAAAGAGGTCCAGAAGGTCTTGTGATGGTCCTCAGAGCTCTCTTAAATGAACTGATGAACAAATAGAGAACAGAGAGAACATCCCTCAATTGCATTTCAGCTAAAACACTGCATACAAACACACACGTGCATTTCTTTAGACTAGAAGGGAAGGCTTTGGGTGGAATGACTTCAGAAAGTTTCAGTTCCTTCTACAGAGTATTCCTCTACAAATGGACAGCCAAGCTGGCCCTGTAATCAGGTTCCCAGTTCAAGCCTCACCTGGGCCATCACTGTGGGGTGTTGAGCAAGTCCTTTAACCCCGAACAGCTCCCCAGGCGCCGCAAAATGGCTGCCGACTGCTCAACAGGGATGGGTTAAATAGCAGAGGACAAATTTCAATATATATGTGTAACAACATATACATATACATGACGAATAAAAGCTTAAAGCCCTGTTTTATTTAATTAAATTAAAACAAGTGTAGTGCAACAACACAAGGCACAGCAGCTGCTTGTTTTCTGCAATAAAGCACACAAGTAAGGAAGAATCAAGCCTAAAAGAGTCTTATAAATGAGGGTCAGCCAATGTGCATCTCGATGTGGTACTCAGAGAAGGAAAATTCAATTTAACATGCACTGCACTACAGCTAGTGGCAAATCTCAGTGCTGAATGAAACAGAGTGGAGACATTTAATGACACAGTCAAATAAAGCATGGCTCCATAGTCAAGAATGGACAAGAAGGTCGCAGTCACTGAGGGAGAGGCAGTAACTATTTCTGAAAAATAACCCACGCTTTACCCAAAATTTGGAAACCAAATTATTAACTTGGGCTTTAAATGAAAGCTCCTGATCTAAAATGAAACCTAATTGTGAATTTTTCCCTGATTTAGGTTTTTTTTCCTTTAAATGTTATAATTGTTCTGTGGTAGAACCTTTGCATGAGAGAAAACCATGAGCTTGGTTTAGTTTGTGTTTAAAACCAACATAAATTTTAATAACATTAAAAACAACTTGTAAAAACTCAAAAGCCTTAGTGACTGAGGTTGAACAGCAATTGTCTTACACGGCTGCATGAAAAAGTTGTTACAGAGATTGTTCATATAAATTAGAAATAAAATGGCTCCCAGCACTGAACCGTTTTAGTAATCTTCTGTAAATAAAAGGTGGTTCAATCCACTTGAACCCAAAATCATAATTCATAACTCAAATAAAGGGTGCAAATTTCCAAATAAGTTGGATACATCTTTCCTTACCTGCTGTGCCTCATGTACTCAAATTGCTGCACAAATTGGTGAGCATTGCAAATGTGGTTTCAAGCATTTTGAGGTTGTAAAGTGTATAAGATGAAGAATGTAGGAGAGCTGAGTGGACAAAGCACAAAATAGAATTTGAAGCTGTTGAATTGGAGGTGAAGCAATGTAGCAGGTGCAATTCTCTCTCTGGTCTTAATTATTATTTTATTAAACAGCTAACAAACATGTCTGTAATGGTAATCTCAATTAAATAGGATGGACTTCATATACATATAATGGCAAGAACATACACCAATTTCAATTTTAAGTAAAAAGAGAGAGATCACCCAAACACCAAAAAATGCTGTTGTTTTTCTTGCAATAGAATTTTTGAACAGGCTGGTAGATTAAGGACTTTAGCTAAGGATGCACATTTTTCCCATCAGCTGTGAATTGAGCCCTGTCTGCCGCCAAGATGTGCAAACCACTGAGCTATGATAAAGTATAAAGTAAAATGCTAGACGACATTGAACCCATCAGAACGTTGCAAGCCTGAGCTTGCAACGTTCTGATGGCATTGTCAAACACATTATTATACAGGGACAGAATGCTGCAGTCTGTGTGCAGTGCAGACAGAGACATATTCAAAAGTCTCGCTGCTGCATCATATTTCTTGTACTCTCAATCACCTGACTCATCAGTAAAAAGCACACTTACTCCTCCAACTCTGCTAATGTATAGACTCACATTTAAACAATTTCAAAAATAGTTGTCCTTAATATTTACTTTCTGTGACTGCTTTAGACAGATGTCTGTTTGGCTTTCCAGAATTGTTTTGCATCCACTTCCCATAATGCATCATCATTTAAAGTGACGCCAAGCCTCCAACGGCACGAACTAACCTCCGGTGAACCAAGGATGCAAAAAATAAAAATAAATAAAAAATTCGACAAGCATGAGGTTAAATATTTTCAACGCTATATGGATTTATGCGATAACACAAAAGAAATGTGGTAACTGCCTTACATTTATTATTGCGATAAATCCAATAAAACACTTTTACACGCCTGTTGTTTATTATTAACCAACATGTGAAAGGATCTCTGTGTTTTAAAAGAAATGTATATATGTTCATATTGAGATTGTGACATGCCATGTGCAAACCAGGAACCAGTTATGAATTATGCTGCTGCTGCGACCAAAACGCACACTTCCAGACTCAATCAGAATAGATGCTTAAGCAGCCATGTATCTGACATGAAAGTGCAGTTTATTGGCCCAAAGCAGAAGCCCTTCCACACTAATTATAACCCTTTTCAAACACAAAGTTTACCATTTTAAAACATCCGATACTGTGACTTCTACTAGCATGAAAATAATTACTGTATTTTCTTACAAAACAAAGGTTTTTGTGCTTTTTCTTCATTTCTTTCTTGCCGATTTGTTGGTTTTCTCATGGTGTGTCACATCTGTCAACATTACATCCGTAATAGTAGTAAATCCAGCCGTGTCCTGAGGCAGGAGTGTCAACCTGCTCGGTAAATCACTAGGATAATATTAATCAGACATGATGAATCGCATGCGCCACACCTGTGATTAGACACCAACAGAGCCCCTCCCTGAATCGCCTCCCTCAATCCTTTCTGCCTGCTAACATATTATGCACACCCACATATTTACAATGAAGGTCTTAAGTCAAAACAATTTGTCTTGGATATTTTCTTTGTCATTGCTGGAAGGAGAGAAAAAGCTTCTCTGTAACAATCTGAAGAAGTGCTTAGGGCAAGACTGTCTCATCCACATATACATGTACATGTACATCTCAGGAGAATAAAATATACAGTCAGACATTACTAGCAGGTTAAACAGTTAGCCTGTGAAGGTCTTTTACACAGATAGTGATCTATGAAGCAATGGACAGTAAAACAATAGACACTACCTTATGATTATAAATAATATTAACAATAGAATAACCTAAAATTAATTTGCAGATATAATGACATTGATAATAATATGTTTTATCTACTAGATTTATCGTTTAAAGTTGAGTTTGTTGTAAGGTATTGGTACTTGTACTTTGTAAAATCACTGACTGTGGTTTATATATATATATAAAACTATAATAATAATAGGGAACACCTATTAACCATTAATTAGTTGCTTATTAGCATAAATATTAACTCTTAATTAGTCATTATTAAGTACTTATTAATGCCTTATTCTGGATGGCCTTAATATACAACCAGTAAGCCATTAACTAAGCGTTTTCCCTCAATAACCTCAGAATTATTACTTATTAGTATTAAGTAAGGAAGTTGTTGTATATGAATTACAATCTTAACATACTAGGGTTATTAGGATTAAGATTAGGGTTAGGGTTAAGGTAAACCCAAACCCTAATCCTAATCCTGATCCTATTCCTAACTCCAACCCTTTTTGGACTGTGAGACTACCATTAAGTTATTAATAAGGCATTAATAAGTACTTAATAATTACTAATTAAGAGCCAATATGTTACTAATGCTAATAAGCAACTAATCAATGGTTAATAGGTGTTCCCTAAATTAAAGTGTTACCAAAAATATTTCCTCCAACTAAAGAAAATGTTATTTACTATAACCAGTGTCTGCTGCTTTATGTGGAGACTCGTTCAATCACAGATATCATCATTACACAGTGACTCATTAATCACCGACCTGATGCTATTGATCGCAGGCTATTCTTTCAAATAAACCTCTTGAATAGTGAATTAATGCTTTGATCCTGTCAAAGTTTCTGTGGCAACGTGGTGGAAAAAAATCTGGTCCAAGTAATGAATAAACAGCACCTGTGATTTTGTTAGATTGATTTATCATAGGCTCCAAACAGGAAATTAAACTACTGAAAGCATGATAATGATTTCATCCTAAACATGTCGGAAACCTATCACAATTGGCCCATTGCTGTAAAAACAATTCACTCAAAATAGTCTTTAAAGTTGGTAATTCATGACACTTCATCCTTTTTCATTTTATACTTGGTTTTCTTTATTTTTTAAAGGTTATATGAAAAACGTATATCTTGGACATTACATTTACCATATGATTAGATATAAGTATGTAATGACATTGGCAGGAAATGTCTTATGGGATGTGGGATCGACCCCTGAAACACAGCTCAGAGCTCCGACACAGCACGTTTTACTTCTCAGAAATCAAGTAACGTTAACTCAGTGAATGGTAAAGTGGTCATAGTTACATGGACTTAGTCATAATAGTAAATTCTAGTTAAACTCCATTTATGCCATGGACGCACTCCTATCTGATAGTGTTGTGGTAGTCGAGACCGGTCAAATTTTAAAGGTCTCGGTCTTGTCTCGGACTCTGAAGCATTTTGACTCGGTCTTGTCTCAGACTCGCGATTTTCTCTCAAGACCGTTCGAGACCAGCACTAACTCCTGCTATTTTAAAACTTTTTTATAATGTGATAATAACACGGAGAAGAACGGGATAAAACAATCTTTTATTCATTCTTTAATCCACCCCGTATAATGACCACAACCTTCCCTAATTCCCAGTAAAACTCCAGAAAACAATCACCAGTAATAGATATTATCTCCCTGGTAAAGACAGTAGCTCTAACAACTGGTAAAATGATAAACTGGTGATATTACAGCCTGTGAATGCAGTACGGGGGACGCATTTACTCCACCTCTGGGTCCTAGTGTCAGCCGGGTGGTGAAGCCTGTTCCGTTTACCGAGGTCCGTGTGTGTTTAATAAGTCCGTGTGTGTCATGTTTATGCATCTGTCCATCCACTCTTTTCATTATATCCATGTTTTTTAAGGCTTTTATTACATAGTGTCAGCTGTTGTCCGGGCCGCCATCATCTTGGATTATGTCGTCACCAGCGCGTCATCGCCACAAGTTGCACAAGCCAAAATGACTCAAATAACTGTAAAAAGGTCTTATATTAGTCTATTTTCTTTTTAAAGTGGTGTTTTTTGTGGCTTTAGACTCCAATTACATTTATGTAGATAATATGTTCCCCACAATATAAACAGGTTCACAATATAATTATTTTTTATAGTTTCTCTTTCCACTGTATCCAGAATAATAAAATTAATTCTCAACAATTATTTGGTTTCACATTTACCTGGGCTGTAGCTCTTTGTTTTTTAGACTGTTGACAACTTGTATGTAGTTTTATTTCAGAAAGTTTCACTTTTACAGTTACAGCTGGAAACCTTTGTTAATTGAATATCCTAGTTACATTACAGCAACCAAATTAAACTATATCAACTGAGTGAATTAATAAAAATAACCTGTGTAAAGGCTTTTTCAAACTAAAAAATTATCATGTGAAATCTGTGACCTGTTGACCTGCACAACTGAAAAAATCAGAATCGAGAATCATTATTTCTTGGCAGAAATACTTTTAATCACTTGCTGTACATTCAGCTGACATAAAAAAAATATGTAGAATAATTGTGGATTTATCAGTAGCAGTAGTAGTTTTAATATTTTAGTTAATTTTTTGCAGGCACCTTTTTTGTCCGTCAAATGTATTTAAAATAAACTAAAATTAAAGAGAGAATATTATTTTACTATCCTACTAACTAACCTTGTCATAGTTTTATTTATTTATAGATTTTTTTGAATTGTCTCGGGCAAGTCTTGGTCTCGGATAGCGTGGTCTTGAACACAACACTTAAAAGCATACAAAGCATTTCACCAAGTTTGATTTCTTAAGAAATAATTTTTTTATTTATTTATAGTTGAAATGAAAGCAGTCAGAGTAAACACTACTACTACTACTGCTGTCTCATTCTGTGCTGTGGTGATGAACATCTGGAACCGTCTGATTCTCCTCTGAAGTGAATCTGTAATCACACACAAGATGTTTTACAGGCACTAGTACAGTAATTAACACCTATTTTTATATTAAATGTGTGTTCAAACAAGAGGCTTTGCTTACATTGTTTTTGGTTGATTGATAGAAGTCTTTCTTCATCTCCATCTTGTGCTGATGTTTGTGTGCTCCTGTCCTCCATCTTTCTTCTCCTCCATCAGTGGATGCTGGTGGTCAAGTCCAACATTTTACAGGTGTTAGTAAAACGTGACTTCTATTTATACATTAAATATGTGATCAGTGTCTTTATGTGTAAATGAGAGGTTTGACTTACATTGTTTTGGTTAATAGTCTTTCTTTCCTCTGCTGATATCTCCTCCTGGGGCTGATTGTGGGACACTTTTGGATGCTGGTGCTCCCCTATTTTTCTCCTCCTCCTCCTCCATTGGTAGATGATGGTACTCTTCCATCTTCCTTGTTCTCAATCAGTGAATTCTGGTGTTCAAGTCCAACATTTTACAAGCATTATTAGAAAGTCATTTTTTACAATAAACGTGTCCAGTGTCTTTCTGTGTAAACGAGAGGTTTGACTTACATTGTTTTGGTTAATAAAAGTATTTCTTCTCCTCCACTGGTAGATGCTGGCACTCCCGTCCTCCATCTTTCTTCTCCTCCATCAGTGGATGTTGACGTTCCTCTCCAACATTTTACAGGCATTAGTAAAACGTGACGTCTATTTATACATTAAACATGTGATCAGTGTTTTACTTACATTGTTTTGGTTAATAGTCTTTCTTTCCTCTGCTGATATCTCCTCCTGGGGCTGATTGTGGGATACTTTTGGATGCTGGTGCTCCCCTATTTTTCTCTTCCTCCTCCTCCTCCATTGGTAGATGATGGTACTCTTCCATCTTCTCAATCAGTGAATTCTGGTGTTCAAGTCCAACATTTTACAAGCATTATTAGAAAGTCATTTTTTACAATAAACGTGTCCAGTGTCTTTCTGTGTAAACGAGAGGTTTGACTTACATTGTTTTGGTTAATAAAAGTATTTCTTCTCCTCCATTGGTAGATGCTGGCACTCCCGTCCTCCATCTTTCTTCTCCTCCATCAGTGGATGTTGGCGTTCCTCTCCGACATTTTACAGGCATTAGTTAAATGTGACGTCTATTTATATATTAAACATGTGATCAGTGTCTTTCTGTGTAAATGAGAACTTTTACTTACATTGTTTTGGTTAATATTGTTTCTTTCCTCTGCTGGCGTCTCCTCCTGGGGCTGATTGTGGGACACTGTGGTGGACAATTTACAGGTTTTAGTGTAAAGGAACATCTGTTTCTTTTTTTTCTACCAATGGCAGTATTTTTACAATAAAAAAAAGTGTTGAGTGTCTTTCTGTGTAAACGAGACACTTTACTTACATAGTTTTGATTGATAGAAGTCTTCATCCTCTGCTGATGCCTCTTGTGTTTCAAACATGCTGGGAATAAAAACTTAATCTCTAAACTCTTAACAACCTAACTATACCTAAACATACATACCTGTTTACGAGAGTGACGGGAGAATCACGCCCACTGTGGCCCGTCATAAAGAAACCAAAAATTAAATCTACAATCTAAAAAGGCCCAGGTGCCAGACGTTGCCCGGAACATCAGAAGCAAGATGCAAAGGCCAGCTGTGATTAATCACCTAAATTAACTATTTACAAAAGGGTGATATTATAAACACAAGCCTTGGCGTGAATGTAACCAAAGGCTAAACTCATCCAGCCAGATGCAAGGACTAGCTGTGAAAGACACATTTAAACAAGTAACTCATCTAGAAAAACAAGAAACAGAAGACTCTAAGATAAGTCAGAACTGTCACCTCACCAAGGCCTCTTGGTGACAGACTCACACCGACAGTCAGAGCCGAACGATGGAGGTTTCTCAGAACTTACCTGTGGCCCAGCCTGGGTCCAAACCCAGAGGGTCAGCCCACCGAGGGTCGGTCCAGCCTGGATCCAAGCCAGGATCCGAGCCCGGAGGGTCGGACCAGCGAGGGTCTGTCCAGGGTGGAAACAAAACCGGAGGGTCGGTCCGGCCTGCGACTGAACCCTCGGGCTCAGCCCGGCCTGCGACTGAACCCTCGGGCTCGGCCCAACCTGCGACTGAACCCTCGGGTTCGGCCCAACTTGCGACCCGACCCTCGGGCTGACCCATACCTGAAATAAACAACAAAAAAAAATGTTTAACGAACAGTGATATTTAAACATATTTATTTCATTACATTGTAAATGAATGTAAAAGTTTTTAAATCTCTTTTTTAACTGAAACATGTTTGGACCTTCCTTTAGATGTACATTTAAACTGTTATACGGTCTCACATACAGAAACACCAAATATTTTTGTTGTTGTTTGCAGAATGTTAGACAGCAAGACTAAAAGCTAAAAAAAAAATGTACATTAAATTACCTCCAATTCGTAAAATTAGGCAAAGTTTTTGTTTCAGTTAGTGCGTTGACACAACAATTTTTAAGAGGTACAGGGAGGAGGGAGATGTTGAGTAACATTGAGTATATATATATATATATATATACACACACTATTGTTCTATTGTTTTTGTATTTGGTAAATTGTATTATTATTATTATTATTATTATTATTATTCATAATATTATTATTATTATCAACTTATATTTTTCTTTATTTGTTTTTCAAGGGCTTAACGGGCAACTTGGGATGATATTTTGTGATGTACATGCTATGCACTTATATACATATTGTATATATATATTACATTTATGCTGTCTTAGTGCATGAATGAATGAATGAAGATTGTCATTGTGATTCATTAGTTTAGATTAGATGAAGGAGTAGGAGTTTATAAGTTACACTTCTGTATTTGATGTTTTATGTTCAAATGTATGCTCTTTTTTCCCCCATTTTAATTATTTTGTTTGCATATTCAAAAATAAACAATTCAATTCATTTTAATTCCCCTTATAAAGTTTAGTTTATCCTTCCTTCAGGAGGGCAATGATTATAACAATAAAGCAAAATTAACAAATGTATTTGTTTATTTCTTGGAAGATTAAAACATTTATAGCTGTGCAAAAAGATTGCACTATGTAGTGATAAACTTTAACAACATATACAGACAAAACATGAATAAACATTTAATTTGTGCAGTGATGACTGTATCACTCTCATGAACTAAAGTACAAATTTACATTAAATCTACCTCAGTCAGTACAGGACTTAAATAAATCTACTTTTTGTTTTTTATTAAATAAATAATTAGACCTCTGCAAAACAGTTGAAACAGGCCAAACGCTCACTAAAAGTGTCACATCAGAGTAAAATAATTACAAAAGTCAAAGTAACACATGACAATAAGCATTTCTTGATTTCCGTTATGTTAAAACCATTTTCTGTCGGCCTATAATATAAAATATAAACGTCTCAGGCCCTAAACCTGATTTAGACAGACCTATAGATTAAAAATCATAAACTTTTCAGTGCTAAAATGATGAAATAAGGCCTATCAGGTGAGAACAATTAAAACGTGTCTTACCGTTAGCCATGCGCAGGGCCACGGTTCACTTTTCTGGTCTCGTCGCCTTATAAGTCCTTTTGTGAAGTTCTGGTCCTGGTCTGAAGTTCTTCTTCTGGTCGTGTAGAGGTCTTCTGATGACTTTTCTCAGTGTTTTGTAGAGTTTTTCTCTCCTTTCTCAGCTCACAGATGCTCAAATGTGCTCACAGATGCTAACAGCTCTCCCCTCAACGTCTCTCGCTGCTCGCTTAGAACGTTAACGTTCAGCAGGTGAATTTAAATGCCGCATCCCAACTCGTTTCCATGGCGACGACGTCACGCAAATTTACGTAAAAACTTTAAAAAAAAAACTTTTCAAGATACACTGTCTATTTTTGTTTTTATTTGTGAACAATGCGTACATAATGACTATCTTAACGTTTTATATGAACCATAAAAATAAAAATATTTACGGAAGGTGAAACGTTCAGTTTTACGACGCACGTGACCACTTTTCACGTTCTGTCTGTTGCGTAAAAGTCATAGCAATAACCCGGTTTCCCACGGACTCTGAACGCACCACCGACCTGCCAAAATTAAAAATAAATTAATAAAAGAAACAAAAATAAAAATGTTTAATATGTATACAATAAATGATTAAATAAATACAAGTTAAAAAAAAGTATGTAAATTATATTTGTATTTTCTTTTTTATTTCCACTTTTATTTATCTTTTTCAACAATATTTTTTTAGTTTTGAATGGTTTTTTTTTGCATGCATTTAATCAATGATGTATTTATATTTGAAATTATATATATATATATATATATATATATATATATATATATATATATATATATATTTATTTATTTATTTCGGCACAATTGTTCCCCCGCATTTTTCAACTGACCCCAGGTGTGGTTGCTTGGAGTTTAAATGGAGTTGCCTGAATTGTCTCGTAATTGATGAACAAAAAATAAAACAATAATGAATAAAAGAATATTCACAAAATAAAATCTTATACAATTTTATTCTATACTTTCACTTTGTCAAATATAAATCTTGTTATTATTATTATTATTATTATGCTATAATAATAATAATAATAATAATAATAATAATAATAATAACAGCTCTTCATCATTCTGTGAATAATAGGGATTTGGTTGGTTTGATGAGGTTTAGTCAGTTTAGTCCCATTGGTGTGTGAATGTGAGTGTGAATGGGTGAATGAGCTGATATGTAAAGTACTTTGAGAATTTCATTGTAGGGATAAAGCTCTATATAAATCAAGTCAATTTGTCATTTAATAAATAAACACAAACACAAATGTTATGTTGGTTCATTAAACACCACATATGTATTTAATTATACAAAAATACTATAAACATGAAGCCAATTGTGTCAGTGTTATTTTTTTTTTTTTTTAATATCATTACTTTTTATTTAACTGTTAATTGTTGTGCGTGTATTTTTTGTGAACTTTCAGTGTGTGCATCTAAACAACATGTTTGGATAATAAATAAAACCAATAAGCTGATTTTCATCAAGATATTATACTATGACACATATACTATGTGTTTTAATTAGATAACCTGTTTAATTTGACTCTCTTTCAACATTATTTAATGTAAGAGTGGGGTCAGGTTTAACTTTTTATTTTATATTTTGCATTTTTGGAATGTCAGTGCTAAAAATAATATTTTCATGTTTTTAATTGATTTACTTTTTGAAGCATTAATATTATAGTATACAATAGCAATGTTTTAATGATTCAGAGCCAAAAATGCAATACGATGAATATTTTGCCTAATAATTTTTTTCGGTGTTTCGGTTTCAGCCAAAAAAATTCATTTCAGTGCATCCTAATGTTAACTCCAGCATCATGTTTCATTTAAATCCTAAAAAAAGAAACAATATGACAGTACAATGTGAATGATCTCTGCCTGCTGTTAAACTTTATTCTGTATTATTTTATCTGCACTGTGCTGTAAGTTAGCGGGTCAGAAAATGAATGGATGTGTTGTAAGTTATAACCATCCAGTCTTTTTGAAACTCTTCTTTTTAGGTTTAACGACAAAAACAAATCATGTTTTAGTAAAATATAAATATTTCTGGCAGAAGGCTGCAGGATAAGTGCCAACATAGCTCTAAAGGTGTCATAATTTAGAAAACGACACTTAATGACAGCCTTCACGACACCTTTTTCATGCTAATGACAGACATTGACAGAGTAATGTCAGCCTTATGTACAAGACTTCAAGTGCTACCCTCCAGTTCCTACCCAAGAGTGAATTGATATTTTGATTTTTTAAATGTTTTTTTTTAATTTATAATATAATTATAAATTATTTATTTTTCCCTTTCCGATAGCCCACAGTACCTATAAGTTTGAAAGTGTCAGCATTTTTTGCTTTTCATAGCCTAAATGACATCACTATTTCCTGGTACGGCACAGTCTCACTCTGCTGTAATGCAGGAGGAGGCCACGCCCTCTCCCAAAAGCACATTGCTGCTCTGCCTCTGGCCCCATAGCGTGTTTTTATGTGTTTGCTCATGCTCAGTCATTTCCCCAAGAAGACAACCATTTATGTAAACAGGCAGCTTTCTACACTGCCTTTGGACGTAACCATGCTATGCTAAATGCTATACATATGTTCAGAGTGCATTAGTGAATTGATACAGCTTGGCCGCTGCTGCTCCGTTCTCTAGCTAGTGGGCTGAATATAATACTACCGGCAGGGTGACAGTGGTAGAGACATTAGAGAAACTTTCTTTTGAGGAAAAACGACAGCTTTTAAAAGATGGGAGAGCAACACCTGAGTCGTATTCCATAAAACGGGTTATGTTTAAACTCTGAGTATGTTGGGGTTCAAATGAGGGAAACTCTGAGTATCCCATTCCTAAACGCAAGGTATGTTCAAACAGAGTCACTGAGGGACTTTGACCTAAGACCACCTTCTGTTAGGAACACCACATCAGCAGTTTACCAAGTGATGACTCAGCAACTTGTCTCTGATTGGGTGAAGACTTGTCACAAAACATCGAATGGCATTTTGTCTTTTGAGAGCACCGATCACACATGAAGGCAGAGAGCATGTGCCAAGGACTTTCCATACAGTTAATGTAATGGAACTGCCGTTACATGTGATACTTGGTTTATTTAACGTACCTCTAAACATTATATGACATTTAATGAGACTTCAACCTATTTCTTTATCTTATAGCACACACGGTCCTGTCTGTGTGTATGTGTATATGGGGCGACCATGACTAAAGTGGTAAATTGGCCATTTTCGGTTTGAGAAGTTGGGGGTTCAAAGTGTCCTTGAGCAAGACACTGAACCCTAAATTGCTCCCAGTGGTTGGCTCGTGCCTTTCATGGACACTATGTTTAGATGCTCACATCTTACAGAGAACTATCACTGTTAGCCTTGCCAATAGTAGGTTTAGTGAGATATTAGCAAAATGTAGCAAGATAGTGGGTCACTTTAAACACAGCCCTGCTAATACAGAAGAACAAACAAGACTGAGGCAAGAAAGAGAGACATTTACACTGGATGTTTCCACAGGGTGGAATTCAACGCTTCAAATGATCACTTGTCTACTGAAGAATCAAGAGGCTGTTGTTGCTGCTTTAGACAGAAGCACAAGCTGGTCATGTTAACTCCATCAGAGATGGCCCCAATGTGTTGCTACTCTAAACTGTAAATGGCTCAAGATTGTTACTGTGCTCAACCCATGCTTTAAGGATTTTAAGTGTCGTTCAAGAGGAGAGAGAGAAGAAGTTTGGATCAGCCTTGAAGCTCTGCTGCAGGAACGGCGTAAAGATACCACCAAAAAACAGGAGCCAGCAAGGAAAAAGATCCTCCTTCTCTCTTCCTTGTCTTCAGACTCTGATTCAGATGAGGAAGCCCTGTGTAACAGGGCCCTGACTTTGTACAAAGCTGAATCCACCATCAGTGAAACAAACTGCCCTCTGCAGTGGTGGTCCAGTCCAGCAGAGACCCACCCACAGCTGTCTGTCCTGGCCCGCAACTTTCTGACGAGCCCTGCCACTTCTGTCCCATGTGTGAGGCTGTTCTCACTTGCAGGTCACATAGTGACAAAAAATATCTTCCTTGAGCTCTGATAATGTTAACTGGCTAGTTTGTCTGAGCTGAAGGATAAGAAATAGACCTGAAGGTGTTGTGAGGCTGATGGGTGTTATTTTTTGCACTCGAATGTTTATCTACTGTTATTTAGTACTTGGAGTTCCAAAGAGATTTAGGCCAAATGACCGTTTATATTTCAAATTTTACTTGAATTAAAAAAAAAAACACGATGTTGATTTGTTTTGTTTTTTTTTACCATTTGAAGCCAACACTGCTGTGAAAAGTACATAATGTAATTGAAATGGCACTTTTACTTAGATTTGTTAAATTTTTCCACAATTGTGACATTAAATTGTTTGAGTTTACTGTATTTTTGCAAATATAGTTATGCACTTAAAATGTGATTAATTTGAATTATTAATTACAAAGACCCAAGTTAATTAAATTATTTTTTTAAATCAAGTCCCACCCCTAATATATATATTAGAGGTGGGACTTATACACAGTGATGGGAGGGTTACTTTTAAAAAGTAATTTGGTACAATTACAAGATACCTGTTAAAAAATAGAATCAGTAACTTACTCTAAGTATCACTATATTAAAGTAATGTAACTGATTACTTTTGATTACTTCAACACCAAACATGCAAATAAAGACAGAAAATGATAGAATACGTGTAACCTGCTCACTGTATTATTTTAGACAGACATAAAATCACCTTCTGTAGTCACACTGTATTAAAGGGAATGTGTTAGTTTAACACAGACTGGGAGAAACCACAGCAATTTAAATAAATAAGTTTATCAATCAATTTACTCATTAATTATGAACAATTCATGTTGAATCATTGACCTAGATCTAGTGTTGTAGTAGTTGAGACCGGTCTTGGTCTTGAGACCAAATTTTAAAGGTCTTGGTCTCGTCTCGGACTCGGAAGCATTTTGACTTGGTCTTGTCTCGGACTCGGGCTGCCTGGACTCAGGATTTTCCCTCAAGACCGTTCGCGACCAGCACTAAATCCTGCTATTTTTAAACTTTTTTATAATGTGATAATAACACGGAGAAGAACGGGATAAAACAATTCTTTATTCATTCTTTAATACACCCTGTATAATGACCGTAACCTTCCTTAATGTGACTGAATGACGTGTATGACACACTCGTGTGTGTGCGTGTGTGTCTGGCTACGGTTTCAGTTTGGACCGTGGAGCGCAAGGGAGATATGAACTAATCACCAGTAAAAATCCCAGTAAAACTCCAGAAAACACTCACCAGGAATAAATATCATCTCCCTGGTAAAAATAGTAGCTCTAACAACAGGTAAAATGGTAAACTTGGTGATATTAGCAGTACGGGGACGCATTTACTCCGTTTTCAAATATGTAGAATAACTGTGAATTTATCAGTAGCAGTAGTAGTTTTAATATTTTAGTTCATTTTTTGCAGGAACCTTTTTTTTCCATCAAATGTATTTAGAAGAAACTAAAATTAAGGATAGAATGTTATTTAACTGTCGAACCTTGTCATAATTTTATTTATTTATATATTTTTTTAAATTGAAAAAAAAAAAGTTTATGGTTTTGGTCTTGACTCGGTCTCGGCTCCTGGAAGTCTTGGTCTTGTCTTGGTCTCGGTGCATTCTGGTCTCGGGCAAGTCTTGGTCTCGGATAGTGTGGTCTTGAACACAACACTACTATCTGAATATGTTTGACCAGTCTATCTGAAACTATATGGATGTTGGGTGACCCAGTGTATGATCAGAGTTAATGGAACCAACAGATCCAACTGTTCCCCACTATTAAAGCACAGTGTGAGAGTCTGACACATAATACTACTGATGCTTCATACATAATTGAGGTCATAAGTGTGAGCATTTTGCATTACAGACTAATGCTTTATAGCAGGGGTGTCAAACTCATCTTAGTTCAAGGGCCAAATACGGACTATTTTGACAGTAGATTATAGGTGGGAAAACAATCAATATCAACATTGTTGTGCCCTAGCTTGCAATTCTATGTATAAATGATATATGAAATATGTAAGGCACCTACAGTATAATAATCAAACAATAAGTGACAGATATCAGTCCCATTACGATATCGACTTTGATTGATGGATTTTGAGTGAATAATTTAAGGAAATTAATAGATCTTTTCGGAATTATTTCAACAATTTGAGATTACAAATGACATATGATATAAACATGGTCAAATCTGTGAAACCCTGCAAATATTGTGGCGTTCTATCAAAAATGTGTATTTGGAGGGGCTAAGATATCTACAACAGAATTAGTTTGTAATTTACATTATGATTCATGTTTTCTATTTTTTTTTTACTTTTCCCTGGGGGCCAAATTGGATGCTTTAAATGGAAGGATTTGGCCCACGAGCCTTGAGTTTGATACGTGCAATATAGACTTTATTATGTTTCTAGAGCATGTATGGCTTTAAACCCAATTATTCATGTTATTTGAACAATCTTAGACAAATGTGGATTCATGATTGTGTTTATAATTAGCCACTAAAATTGATATTAGGAATAAAATTTAGTTTTTTCACTGTAAATGTTCACACTTTAAAGTGGACCTTTAGCTTAGACTGTGAAACATCTTAGAAGATCACATTTGGAGGAGAGTCAGTTGTTCTCATGCCTTCTGCCTACATGTAGTTGAGCATCAACCAACCTGCTGCCCACCTGAACTCAAACCCACACACACACCACACTCACTGCTGCACGACGTGAACAAGGTGGTCAATATTCAGAAACAAGAGCAACAGACAAGACAAGGCAACGTTATCTTATCCAAACAAGATTTGAAAAAAGATTACATTGGGGGTTTTTTCAACATCCAACTTGTTTGGAAATGAATATTTTGCCAACGTTACATGGTCCAATTTCTTAATATGTGCAGCATACTGTCTGTAGCATCAGATTATGAAAGCACTACAGATTGAAATCTATCTCACCTTCCCTTGTTTCACACATATGGCAGAAAAAGCGAGCAGTTCTAGACGACTAGCATTAATTTATCTCAACTATGAGTTTTAAAGTCATTTTACTATGTTGCACTAAAACTAAAAATTATTAGCAATGTTCAAATAAAAAAATTAAGTGGATCTGGTCTTATTGTTATTACTTTGAGAATAGTTATCTGAAATGTGACAACAGGCCAATCTGTGGGTTCATACTGTTAACAACTAGACGCGTAGAGCACTACTACTATGACAACCAAGTAAATACTCCATCATTCAATCACTCATGAACATCTTTTCCTCATTTTAAAATTCCTTTTCCTTGTCATTTTAAATAATTTCAGTTTCCCACTTCATGAAAGGAAGAGACTATAGTAAAAAGTACACGGCTCACTGTCAATCAACCACAAAGGGCCAGATGTAACATTGTATGGAAGGATAAAAGCTAACATGTCACACGTCCTGTGAAATACGTTTTGGCATAAAACTATTGTCACTATTCATCCGTCCCGACTGGTGAAACGCAAATTTTTTTCATTATATTTCCCGTGTTCACAGACAAAGCTGGTCCCATTAGACAGTAATGTAACTATTGTGATTATTACATCTAAATATCCTGTTAGTACTGCTCTCAGTAATTAATGATAAAATCATCAAGTCTGATCTGGTTTAATTATAGTAAATCAGTGAGATATTTATCAACCATAATTGTTACTCATTATCAGATATAAAATAAACTAAGTTCAGTAGCAGTAAAAACACTATTGTAGTTATTTTTGCTTTTCATGTGGTTATTATTATTTTTATTTTTTTAGAAAATAATTTTATTATAATTGAGGAAAAACATGAACTATATACAATAACACTAATGGAGTGACCTAAATGCACAAACATGTTTCATAAAATATCAGCCCATGAGTTCTTTGACTTGGCAGCTGTTGTAGTTTTTTTTAATGTGTAAATGCTATTACTGAAGCACATTATAGTGTTGATGTATTCAATTTAATTTGTGTTTGTAAGGAACCTGTTTACACTTTAAGTTGGAAATTGTTCTAAATATTTATTGTTTTTATTTGTCCTAATTTGTCCCAAGCCAAATTTAAAAGATTGTAGTAACATAGAGCAAATAATTGTACAATTTGTCATCCGATTAGTCGATTAATCGTTTCAATAATCGATGACTAGTCGACTATTAAAATAGTCGTTAGTTGCAGCCCTAGACTTTACACCTGAGGGGTATTCCATAAAGCGGGTTATGATCAAACTCTGAGTATGTTTGGGCTCAAATGAGGGAAACTCTGAGTATCCCATTCCAAAACGCGAGGTATGTTCTTCTCTGAGTATGTTACCATGGCAACGTTGTCCGTGAACTAAACCTGGTCGCTGGCAGGTTTTATCGAAGAAACCCTGGGTTTCCTACCTGGCTCCGCCCACCTGAACACCGTTTCTGAACACTTTAATGAAACTTGACACTCTTCTCTGAAACACATTAGTAACATCACACACCACAGACGTGCTCACATCACTACTAATGTTGTGTTGCTTTTTCATTTATTTTTTTGCTAACGGTAGTTTTCTTTATAACAGTGTGGATGCAGATCATTAGGTGAAAGACACTGAGAGGTTGATCTGCATTAAAACATCTACTGACGTCTGTAGAAACCTGTGGATAAAGTAAAGGGGAGGTGACAATTGAAATTAATACACTTTTAAGACACGAACGTTGTTTTATACTGTAATACAGTTTGATCTTGAAAGCATAGGGTCGAGAGTTCGTGTCCCGTTTAGTCGTTTTTCTAACATTTTTTGGATGTCGAGATGACTCTGGAGACAACATTACAGTAAAAATCAATATAAATGATGCGATATAAAGCAGCAGTCACACTGTCTTATAGCCAGTGTAACAGGGGGGCTCTCTATGCAGCCATCCTATGCTGCTGCCACGTCTCCTCAAACTGGTGAATAAAACCTTATTGAACTCCAAAAAACAATAACCAAGAGTAAATACTGTATTTGCTCCCTGGTAAAAATAGCAGCTCTAACAACTGGTACAATGATAAACTTGGTGATATTACAGCCTGAGCATGCAATACGGGGCAGAATTTACTCTGTCACCGATAGCCTATGTCTCCAAAATGTTTCTAGAGGGTTTTAGTATCTTCTTTTTTTGTACAAGTCATAAAAAACACAAGCAGCTTCAAGTTTAATTACATAATAATAACAGCACCTGCTGGTTAAAAAGTGCAATAAATAAATAAACTGAAAACATCCACCCTTCTCGCATTTGTCGTATCCAACAGAGGAATTCCCTTTATAAAAGATAGCAGTGGCTATCAGTATGTAACACGTGTCAATCCGTACGCAGCACCCCTCATTGGCCAGATTAGGTCACGTGATAGGTGCACCACATGCCCTAAAGTTCTGTCAGTTTTATTTTAGCCCTAACCCAAACCCATTTATTTTAACCCTAACCCTTATATTTTAACCCTAACCCTTATATTTTAACCCTAACCATAACCCTTTTATTTTATCCCTGCCCCTATCCCTAACTCTAACCCTTTTAATTTAGTTCTAACCCTAACCCTATTATTTTAGCCCTAATCCTAACTTTATCCCTAATCCTAACCCTAACCAAACCCAGGAAATACCCTATAATGTATATTTTTTTCGTATATGTATTTTTAAAGGTGGAAATTGCCATGTTAAATATGTTAAAATGAAAAAATATATTTATCAAAAGTGGAATTCAAACCCATGGCAGCGGAAGTAAGAATTCTTGAATCAGGCACCTTAATTAGACCACTCGGCCATCCTGACACAGTGATAACACAGGCACATTACGCTTATGTAGAAAAGATCAGGCAACATCATCTTTCGTACGAAATGTTGGTCAGTCCATCGGATGAAAATCTATACCTTTTTCTATAGTTTCTCATTGGGTAAATCAAAGGATTGCATCCAATCCCTAAATCTTCTTTCTCTCCTGATATTGATGCTATTGATCGCAGGCTATTCTTTCAAATAAACCTCTTGAATAGTGAATTAATGCTTTGATCCTGTCAAAGTTTCTGTGGCAACGTGGTGGAAAAAAATCTGGTCCAAGTAATGAATAAACAGCACCTGTGACTTTGTTAGATTGATTTATCATAGGCTCCAAACAGTAAATTAAACTACTGAAAGCATGATAATGATTTCATCCTAAACATGTCGGAAACCTATCACAATTGGCCCATTGCTGTAAAAACAATTCACTCAAAATAGTCTTTAAAGTTGGTCATTCATGACACTTCATCCTTTTTCATTTTATACTTGGTTTTGGGTGTTGTTAATACGTTCTTTTTTTATTCTTTATTTTTTAAAGGTTATATGAAAAACGTATATCTTGGACATTACATTTACCATATGATTAGATATAAGTATGTAATCACATTGGCAGGAAATGTCTTATGGGATGTGGGATCGACCCCTGAAACACAGCTCAGAGCTCCGACACAGCACGTTTTACTTCTCAGAAATCAAGTAACGTTAACTCAGTGAATGGTAAAGTGGTAATAGTTACATGGACTTAGTCATAATAGTAAATTCTAGTTAAACTCCATTTATGCCATGGATGCACTCCTATCTGATAGTGTTGTGGTAGTCGAGACCGGTCAAATTTTAAAGGTCTCGGTCTTGTCTCGGACTCGGGATTTTCTCTCAAGACCGTTCGAGACCAGCACTAACTCCTGCTATTTTAAAACTTTTTTATAATGTGATAATAACACAGAGAAGAACGGGATAAAACAATCTTTTATTCATTCTTTAATCCACCCCGTATAATGACCACAACCTTCCCTAATTCCCAGTAAAACTCCAGAAAACAATCACCAGTAATAAATATTATCTCCCTGGTAAAGACAGTAGCTCTAACAACTGGTAAAATGATAAACTGGTGATATTACAGCCTGTGAATGCAGTACGGGGGACGCATTTACTCCACCTCTGGGTCCTAGTGTTTAATAAGTCCGTGTGTGTCATGTTTATGCCTCTGTCCATCCACTCTTTTCATTATATCCATGTCTTTTAAGGCTTTTATTACATAGTGTCGGCTGTAGTCCGGGCCGCCGCCATCTTGGATTATGTCGTCACCAGCGCGTCATCACCACAAGTTGCACAAGCCAAAATGACTCAAATAACTGTAAAGAGGTCTTATATTAGTCTATTTTCTTTTTAAAGTGGTGTTTTTTGTGGCTTTAGACTCCAATTACATTTATGTATATAATATGTTCCCCACAATATTAACAGGTTCACAATATAATTATTTTTTATAGTTTCTGTTTCCACTGTATCCAGAATAATAATAATAATTCTCAACAATTATTTGGTTTCACATCTACCTGTAGCTCTATGTTTTTTAGACTGTTGACAACTTGTTTGTAGTTTTATTTCAGAAAGTTTCACTTTTACAGTTACAGCTGGAAACCTTTGTTAATTGAATATCCTAGTTACATTACAGCAACCAAATTAAACTATATCAACTGAGTGAATTAATAAAAATAACCTGTGTAAAGGCTTTTTCAAACTAAAAAATTATCATGTGAAATCTGTGACCTGTTGACCTGCACAACTGAAAAAATCAGAATTGAGAATAATTATTTCTTGGCAGAAATACTTTTAAACACTTGCTGTACATTCAGCTGACATAAAAATCTTGTTTTCAAACATGTAGAATAATTGTGGATTTATCAGTAGCAGTAGTAGTTTTAATATTTTAGTTAATTTTTTGCAGGCACCTTTTTTGTCCGTCAAATGTATTTAAAATAAACTAAAATTAAAGAGAGAATGTTATTTTACTATCAAACCTTGTCATAGTTTTATTTATTTATAGATTTTTTTAAATTGTCTCGGGCAAGTCTTGGTCTTGGATAGTGTGGTCTTGAACACAACACTTAAAAGCACACAAAGCATTTCACCAAGTTTGATTTCTTAAGATATTATTTTTTATTTATTTATAGTTGAAATGAAAGCAGTCAGAGTAAACACTACTACTACTACTGCTGTCTCATTCTGTGCTGTGGTGATGAACATCTGGAACCGTCTGATTCTCCTCTGAAGTGAATCTGTAATCACACACAAGATGTTTTACAGGCACTAGTACAGTAATTAACACCTATTTTTATATTAAATGTGTGTTCAAACAAGAGGCTTTGCTTACATTGTTTTTGGTTGATTGATAGAAGTCTTTCTTCATCTCCGTCTTGTGCTGATGTTTGTGTGCTCCTGTCCTCCATCTTTCTTCTCCTCCATCAGTGGATGCTGGTGATCAAGTCCAACATTTTACAGGTGTTAGTAAAACGTGACTTCTATTTATACATTAAATATGTGATCAGTGTCTTTCTGTGTAAATGAGAGGTTTTACTTACATTGTTTTGGTTAATAAAAGTATTTCTTCTCCTCCATTGGTAGATGCTGGCACTCCCGTCCTCCATCTTTCTTCTCCTCCATCAGTGGATGTTGGCGTTCCTCTCCGACATTTTACAGGCATTAGTTAAATGTGACGTCTATTTATATATTAAACATGTGATCAGTGTCTTTCTGTGTAAATAAGAACTTTTACTTACATTATTTTGGTTAATATTGTTTCTTTCCTCTGCTGGCGTCTCCTCCTGGGGCTGATTGTGGGACACTGTGGTGGACAATTTACAGGTTTTAGTGTAAATGAACATCTATTTCTCTTTCTTTTTTTTTTAACCAATGACAAAAATTTTACAATAAAAAAAAGTTCAGTATCTTTCTGTGTAAATGAGAGGTTTTGCTTACATTGTTTTGGTTAATATTGTTTCTTTCCTCTGCTGATATCTCCTCCTGGGGCTGATTGTGGGACACTTTTGGATGCTGGTGCTCCCGCATTTTTCTCCTCCTCCTCCTCCTCCTCCATTGGTAGATGATGGTACTCTTCCATCTTCCTTGTTCTCAATCAGTGAAATCTGGTGTTCAAGTCCAATATTTTACAGGCATGATAAAGTAATGTCGTTTTTTACAATAAACGTGTCCAGTGTCTTTCTGTGTAAATGAGAGGTTTTACTTACATTGTTTTGGTTAATATTGTTTCTTTCCTCTGCTGGCGTCTCTTCCTGGGGCTGATTGTGGGACACTGTGGTGGACAATTTACAGGTTTTAGTGTAAATGAACATCTGTTTCTTTTTTTTCTACCAATGGCAGTATTTTTACAATTAAAAAAAGTGTTGAGTGTCTTTCTGTGTAAACGAGACGATTTACTTACATAGTTTTGATTGATAGAAGTCTTCATCCTCTGCTGATGCCTCTTGTGTCTCAAACATGCTGGGAATAAAAACGTAATCTCTAAACTCTTAACAACCTAACTATACCTAAACATACATACCTGTTTACGAGAGTGACGGGAGAATCACGCCCACTGTGGCCCGTCATAAAGAAACAAAAAATTAAATCTACAATCTAAAAAGGTCCAGGTGCCAGACGTTGCCCGGGACATCAGAAGCCTCGCAAGATGCAAAGGCCAGCTGTGATTAATCACCTAAATTAACTATTTACAAAAGGGTGATATTATAAACACAAGCCTTGGCGTGAATGTAACCAAAGGCTAAACTCATCCAGCCAGATGCAAGGACTAGCTGTGAAAGACACGTTTAAACAAGGAACTCATCTAGAAAAACAAGAAACAGAAGACTCTAAGATGAGTCAGAACTGTCACCTCACCAAGGCCTCTTGGTGACAGACTCACACCGACAGTCAGAGCCGAACGATGGAGGTTTCTCAGAACTTACCTGTGGCCCAGCCTGGGTCCAAACCCAGAGGGTCAGCCCAGCGAGGGTCGGTCCAGCATGGATCCAAGCCTAGATCCGAGCCCGGAGGGTCGGACCAGCGAGAGTCTGTCCAGGGTGGAAACAAAACCGGAGGGTCGGTCTGGCCTGCAACCGAACCCTCGGGCTCAGCCCGGCCTGCGACTGAACCCTCGGGCTCGGCCCAACCTGCGACTGAACACTCGGGTTCGGCCCAACTTGCGACCCGACCGTCGGGCTCGGCCCAGCCTGCGACCCAACCCTCGGGTTCGACCCAGCCAGAGACCCGACCCTCGGGTTCGGCCCAGCCAGAGACCCAACCCTCGGGTTCGGCCCAGCCAGAGACCCAACCCTCGGGCTCGGCCCAGCCTGCGACCCAACCCTCGGGTTCGGCCCAGCCTGCGACCCAACCCTCGGGTTCGGCCCAGCCTGCGACCCAACCCTCGGGTTCGGCCCAGCCACAGACCCAACCCTCGGGTTCGGCCCAGCCAGAGACCCAACCCTCGGGTTCGGCCCAACCCTCGGGTTCGGCCCACCCAGGGACCCAACCCTCGGGTTCGGCCCAGCCAGTGACCCAACCCTCGGGTTCGGCCCAGCCAGCGACCCAACCCTCGGGCTGACCCATACCTGAAATAAATAACAAAAAAAATGTTTAACGAACAGTGATATTTAAACATATTTCTTTCATTACATTGTAAATGAATGTAAAAGTTTTTAAAGCTCTTTTTTAACTGAAACATGTTTGGACCTTCCTTTAGATGTACATTTGAACTGTTATACGGTCTCACATACAGAAACACCAAATATTTTTGTTGTTGTTTGCAGAATGTTAGACAGCAAGACTAAAAGCTAAAAAAAAAAAAAAAAACAATTAGCGATGAAAATGCAGGAGTTATTCAGCAATAATGAGGGGAAAATGTACATTAAATTACCTCCAATTCGTAAAACTAGGCAAAGTTTTTGTATCAGTTAGTGCGTTGACACTATTTAACAAGTTCACCATGAAGTTAAAGCAGAGTCCAAATATTAAACATTTCAAAAGAAGGTAGAACAACAATTTTTAAGAGGTACAGGGAGGAGGGAGATGTTGAGTAACATTGAGTATTAAGAGTATATATAGATATATATATATATATATATACACACACTATTGTTCTATTGTTTTTGTATTTGGTAAATTGTATTATTATTATTATTATTATTATTATTATTATTATTATTATTATTATCATCTTATATTTTTCTTAATTTGTTTTTCAAGGGCTTAACGGGCAACTTGGGATGATATTTTGTGATGTACATGCTATGCACTTATATACATATTGTATATATATATATTACATTTATGCTGTCTTAGTGCAATGACGATTGTCATTGTGACTCATTAGTTTAGATTAGAAGAAGGAGTAGGAGTTTATAAGTTACACTTCTGTATTTGATGTTTTATGTTCAAATTTATGCTCTTTTTTTCCCCCATTTTAATTCATTTGTTTGCATATTCAAAAATAAACAATTCATTTCATTTTAATTCCCCTTATAAAGTTTAGTTTGTCCTTCCTTCAGGAGGGCAATGATTATAACAATAAAGCAAAAATAAATGTATTTGTTTATTTCTTGGAAGATTAAAACATTTATAGCTGTGCAAAAAGATTGCACTATGTAGTGATAAACTTTAACAACATATACAGACAAAACATGAATAAACATTTAATTTGTGCAGTGATGACTGTATCACTCTCATTAATGCTTAGCACTGCTATTTTTTAAAAAAGGACTTTATTTATTGATTTATTGATTATTTATTTTATATTTTGATATGGACAGCACAATGACATTGGACAATTTTTAATTGTTTTAACGTGTGCTAATTTGTAACACTAGTCCACAGGAGGATTTTGAAAAACAAATTAAATAAGAGGAGGAAAAATAAGCCATTTAAATTTAAATAAGGAGACTTTTAAAAAAGTAGTCAATGTAGGAAATAAAGTATGTATCTATGTAAATAAATGAAGTAAATATTCAAGCACAAACAATGCAAACAGTATCCATGGTAACTACATTTCACCCACCTCATTGGCTGCTTCAAAAACAAACCAAAACAAATAGTTCAGTATCAATTTTATCTAGAAAAATATGAAGTGAAACTCGACTTTAAATTATTTATGAACTAAAGTACAAATTTACATTAAATCTACCTCAGTCAGTACAGGACTTAAATAAATCTACTTTTTGTTTTTTATTAAATAAATAATTAGACCTCTGCAAAACAGTTGAAACAGCCCAAACGCTCACTAAAAGTGTCACATCAGAGTAAAATTATTACAAAAGTCAAAGTAACACATGACAAATCAGCATTTCTTGATTTCCGTTATGTTAAAACCATTTTCTGTCGGCCTATAAAATAAAATATAAACGTCTCAGGCCCTAAACCTGATTTAGACAGACCTATAGATTATAAATCATAAACTTTTCAGTGCTAAAATGATGAAATAAGGCCTATCAGGTGAGAATAATTCAAACGTGTCTTACCGTTAGCCATGCGCAGGGCCATGGTTCACTTTTCTGGTCTCGTCGCCTTATAAGTCCTTTTGTGAAGTTCTGGTCCTGGTCTGAAGTTCTTCTTCTGGTCGTGTAGAGGTCTTCTGATGACTTTTCTCAGTGTTTTGTAGAGTTTTTCTCTCCTTTCTCAGCTCACAGATGCTCAAATGTGCTCACAGATGCTAACAGCTCTCCCCTCAACGTCTCTCGCTGCTCGCTTAGAACGTTAACGTTCAGCAGGTGAATTTAAATGCCGCATCCCAACTCGTTTCCATGGCGATGACGTCACGCAACTTTACGTAAAAACTTAAAAAAAAAACTTTTCAAGATACACTGTCTATTTTTGTTTTTATTTGTAAACAATGCATACATAATGACTATCTTAACGTTTTATATGAACCATAAAATTAAAAATAATTACGTAAGGTGAAACTTTCAGTTTTACGACGCACGTGACCACTTTTCACGTTCTGTCTGTTGCGTAAAAGTCATAGCAATTCCCCGGTTTCCCACGGACTATGAACGCACCACCGACCTGCCAAAATTAAAAATAAATTAATAAAAGAAACAAAAATAAAAATGTTTAATATGTATACAATAAATGATTAAATAAATACAAGTTAAAAAAAGTATGTAAATTATATCTGTATTTTCTTTTTTATTTCCACTTTTATTTATCAATCTATTTCATTGAATTTTTCAACAAAATTTTTTTTGTTTTGAATGGTTTTTTTTTTTTGCATGCAAAATCAATGATGTATTTATATTTGAAATTATATTTTTACTTTTGTATTTTTCCCCACTTATATTTATTTATTTGTATTTAATCTAAAATTTTCCCTTTTTATTTTTGTTTACGTGTATTTATTTATTATATATATATATATATATATATTATTTTTTATTTATTTATTTATTTTGGCACGTTTGTTCCCCCGCATTTTTCAACTGACCCCAGGTGTGGTTGCTTGGAGTTTAAATGGAGTTGCCTGAATTGTCTCGTAATTGATGAACAAAAAATAAAACAATAATGAATAAAAGAATATTCACAAAATAAAATCTTATAGAATTTTATTCTATACTTTCACTTTGTCAAATATAAATCTTGTTATTATTATTATTATTATTATTATTATTATTATATAATAATAATAATAATAATAATAATAATAATAATAATAATAATAATAATAATAATAACATCATCATTCTGTGAATAATAGGGATTTGGTTGGTTTGATGAGGTTTAGTCAGTTTAGTCCCATTGGTGTGTGAATGTAAATGGGTGAATGAGCTGATATGTAAAGTACTTTGAGAATTTCATTGTAGGGATAAAGCTCTATATAAATCAAGTCAATTTGTCATTTAATAAATAAACACAAACACAAATGTTATGTTGGTTCATTAAACACCACATGTGTATTTAATTATACAAAAATACTATAAACATTAAGCCAATTGTGTCAGTGTTTTTTTTTTTTTTTCATATCATTACTTTTTATTTAACTGTTAATTGTTGTGCGTGTATTTTTTGTGAACTTTCAGTGTGTGCATCTAAACAACATGTTTGGATAATAAATAAAACCAATAAGCTGATTTTCATCAAGATATTATACTATGACACATATACTATGTGTTTTAATTAGATAACCTGTTTAATTTGACTCTCTTTCAACATTATTTAATGTAAGAGTGGGGTCAGGTTTAACTTTTTATTTTATATTTTGCGTTTTTGGAATGTCAGTGCTAAAAAATAATATTTTCATGTTTTTAAGTGATTTACTTTTTGAAGCATTAATATAATAGTAGACAATAGCAATGTTTTAATGAAAGTGATTAGTACACATTCAGAGCCAAAAATGCAATACGATGAATATTTTGCCTAATAATTTTTTTCGGTGTTTCGGTTTCAGCCAAAAAAATTCATTTCAGTGCATCCTAATGTTAACTCCAGCATCATGTTTCATTTAAATCCTAAAAAAAGAAACAATATCACAGTACAATGTGAATGATCTCTGCCTGCTGTTAAAATTTATTCTGTATTATTTTATCTGCACTGTGCTGTAAGTTAGCGGGTCAGAAAATGAATGGATGTGTTGTAAGTTATAACCATCCAGTCTTTTTAAAACTCTTCTTTTTAGGTTTAATGACAAAAACAAATCATGTTTTAGTAAAATATAAATATTTCTGGCCGAAGGCTGCAGGATAAGTGCCAACATAGCTCTAAAGGTGTCATAATTTAGAAAACGACACTTAATGACAGCCTTCACGACACCTTATTCATGCTAATGACAGACATTGACAGAGTAATGTCAGCCTTATGTACAAGACTTCAAGTGCTACCCTCCAGTGCCTACCCAAGAGTGAATTGATATTTTGATTTTTTAAATGTTTTTTTTAATTTATAATATAATTATAAATTATTTATTTTTCCATTTCCGATAGCCCACAGTACCTATAAGTTTGAAAGTGTCAGCATTTTTTGCTTTTCATAGCCTAAATGACATCACTATTTCCTGGTACGGCACAGTCTCAGGAGCTGATGTTTGAGAGCTGAGTATTTGCTGTGGGTCTCGCAGCAATCCCATCACTGGACAGGTGGTCAACGAATCCAAGGCTGCAACGATGTGGTAATATTTTGTGTCGTCTGCAGTGATTCCTCGGAGCTGAAACTGGGCTTCAACGTGTTGAAACCACGACATGTTGCCAAAACTCTGATAACTTGACCGTAGCGGCAAACATTGCGGCCCTGTCTCCTTGTGCGCCTTCTGCTGACATGTTCAAATATCAGCATCACCAATGTAGAAGCCGTGAAAAAGGAGTATGTTGAGTCAGCTTTCTTTATTGCTTCACACACAGCCTTACAGTTAACCTGTCAAAACATTCCGCTGTATCACCACACTTCCTCCTTTAACACATCACCTGTTGTCAACAGAGATGGCAAAAGTACCCAGATTCCTTACTTGAGTAGAAGTAAAATACCTATGTAAAAAAAAAAGACGAGTAAAAGTAAAAAGTATTGATCCAAATATCTACTCAAGTAAAAGTAAAAAGTAAAGGCTCTGAAATGTACTCAAAAGTACTTTTAAAAGTGAAAAGTATTTCTGTTTGCATGATTCACTGGCTGCAAAGCTATTAAACACAGGATAATTTATGGAATCTGATTTAGCAATGTTATTGTTTAAACAAACACTACCTGTCTAGTATCTTAATATACTTCACTATATAGTCATTTTAGCATTTGTACTGTACACTTAAGGTTAACACATCATTGCTGGCTATGTCATAACCAGGGGTGCACACAACAATTTTGATCTGGTTCTCAAGGAGCACCAGAGGTTTTTTCTTGCGCTCATTTTTTCAATGTCTGACTCATGGGTCAGATATTTTTTTCTGACAAGATAAGAAAAATGAAATTGGCAGTTAAATAAAACCTACAGATGACATCTGACTTCATAAAATGACCCCACGAGTTTCACTATAACATTACTGCTGTTAACAGTACTGGTTAGCTTTTTTGATCATTTTAACAGTAGCAGCACCTACCTGAAATCATTTCCCCAGACAATGTTTGTATCCCTAAGAACAAGAACATGAATAGCAATAAAGTCTGCACTGTAAAATGTTAGGTACTCAAATGAGCACTAACACACTTGGATGTGGTGCTCATTTTAACATTTTCAGCGCTGTGCAGCCCTAATAGTGTTATTTGTTTTGGCCACTAGCTTAGTAGTGGTGTGCACAGCTGAGAGATGTTTCATTAGATTAGAATAACTTGCGTATGAAGAGGACACTTGACATGTATTTTTTTGTAGTGATTGTACTTCCACACTGTAAACATCAGTTTTAAATGAACAGACTTCTTCAAGCTCCACAGGGTTGCTTCTTGTCCTCTCACTGTCAGCACACGCTTGGTAGCAACGCCCACTTACCTAAACTCTGTCACTGATTGGCTTACCATGAAATATCACTCTACCTTTAGCCAATCATCATTACTTGTATGTCCACGTAAACCCTCCCCCTCCCCTTACTTTCAGCTTCTGTCTGATCCTGGCTGTGTGAGTGAGCCGCTGGGTCAAAACAGTTGACGCGCATTGGTGTCGCGGCGCCAAAAAATAAAAAAATCTAGGCTTATAGGCATACCTGTCAAGTTTTGAATTTGAAAATAAGGGAAATTTTCTGGCGCCCACTACGAGCCGTCCCACCAGCTCAACCAAGCTCCAGTATCCGTTATATTTTAAGACAAGTGTACAATAAATCTAAAATAGCCACTTGTCAACCACTTATTAAATACAATTATGTGATTAGAATCTGGAGGTCGACCTTTATTAACATTGAAATGCTGTGAACATTCCTACTAGGGCTGTACAATATGGACCAAAACTCATATCTCAATATATTTTCTCAAAATGGTGATATATGATATAAATCTATATAATTTTATCAAATAAAGTCTGACCAAAAAGACAATTCTGGGTTAAATTTGCTGATGCTAAAATGCCACACAGGGACATTTTTTAACAAACAGCTGATCAAATATGTGCGCTCAGAAATCCTTCTGAGTTTTACATGTTGTTCTGAGAAGTAAAAGCAGCGACTCCTAAAACTAGTATTTTGATACATAATAAGCTATAATATACATATATATATGAAATATTATAGTTTTCTATATCACCAAAATAGAAAACTCGATACATCTTGAATCTTGATATATCGCCCAGCCCTAATTCCTAAATTATAAAACAGCCTAAATAAAAATATAAATGTGTTTATTTAATATACTTACAGTTTATATACAAGTCAACACATTGTATATTTATTATTAATTTCCCATTGTTTGTCTTTAAGTTAGACATTAACATTTTATTTTCATTATATATTTTATTATAATTTCTCATGCTGACTCATATGGTTCTCTAGTATTCACTAATGACTTATTAGACATATTTATTACAGACTTTACATTCTTTAACACTTTATAAAGCAGTGTATATTTGTGGCGCATGTGATTGGCTGATTTTTCATGGTGACTTACGTCGTTCCTTCCACTGTGGGAGACGTTAAAATCTCAGTTATTAATCTAACAGAAGGTGTATGTGTCACATCCTGATGGTCTCTAGGAAGATAAACTCTGTCACATTTCACAACATATCTACACCAGTTCTTCTTCAGTCGTGCAATACACCAAGGACATGTTTCCTTTGTTTTACCATGAACCTTACAAAGTGGTATTTAATGTCCACATGTGTGCACCTCTGTCTGCCTACAGGGCTTTTGGCTGAAGCGATCGTTCCCTGATTGTCTTCATACACCACTGTTTGGTTGTATTTGTAGTCATCTATGCCTTTTAATAGCTGCTCTAGAGACATATACACTCCTGCATTTCAGAAGCTAGAGCCATATATTCTGCTTCACATGTTGAGAGCTACTGTAGGCTGTTTGTTTGTTTTCCAAGAAACTAAAGAACTGTTTTTACTTAGGCTACACAGTATCCTGTGGTGCTGCACCTGTATGAGCGGTCTGCTGCCCAGTCAGCATCATTATAGGCTACTAGGCTTAAAACCTCATTGTCGTTTTGCTTGAAACACAACTACTTGTTTGTAGTACATATCAGTATCTTAGAAGATGCTTCACAGGTACTCCATGTTCCTCTGTTGATTTACAGAAGTTTTGTGAAAGCTTGCTTACCACAAAACTTAAGTCTGGGCGTGTACATGTTGTTAGATATATAAGGCTGCCCACAGCCTCTCTGAACATTGTTACGGCTGAATTTACGGTTGACCTCATTTGAAGACATGATTCATTGCTCTGGTTGAATGATGGAGTCCAGGAGAAGCATTGATGATTTTATATAAAAAATAGTTTATTCTAAACTAAGAAAAAAGGTACAAGATGGAACAAAATTAGCGTCCGTCCAGGCGGACGTCCGAAGGAAGTGCCGCGCCCTCTAACAGTTTCAGCTTAAGCTTTTTATACAGATAAGAAAAGGTCCCAACAGTGAGAGACAAAAGGGAGGGAGTCAGATGCCCATAGTGGAATTGTTGGAGGATGATGAAGATGTTATGAGAAGGTTCTGCTCCAGTCTTTATCTGTCTTGATAAGTGTGTGCGTCAGTGTATGTCTGCATTTGAGCAGAGATTCTGGCTTGGCAGAGACTGTGCTGCACTGAGAATAATACGATCTGTACTGTTTAATCATGATTCAGCTAAGAAAAAGTGTAAAGAGTAATGGAGTCGTCATGTATTAAAACATGACAAATTGTACACATGAACATACATTTGAGGATATGATGATGAATATAAAAATGACCATAACAACATGTATCTGTATCTGTTAATCTTATTAATTTTCTGTATCTTTATCTTCCTAACCCGGAAGTGGGTGGGATTTAACCTAGAAGTGAATCAGATTGTCTTGAAATGGGCAGTGCTGTAACCAGTATGTTATTTTAAGCATGCAATTGATATGGGTTGATTAGAAAACTATTTACAGGACAGCATCAGCATCAGATCAATGGTTTTGATCACGATAACAAACTTTACAGAACAAGTTTTGCTATTATGAAGTATAATTTAATGAACAAGAGTTTTCATACTCAGCATAACTTTCTTTTTTTAACTTGTTTTATGATCGGTGCAATTTCTTGCATTTTTTTTTTGTTTTTTTGGTTTTTTCCACACCGTGTGTGTGTATGTGTGTGCGTGTGTGCGTGTGTGTGTGTGTGTGTGTGTGTGTGTGTGGAGCTTTACTATTTGTAATATTTATACCACTACTACCTTGATTTCTTAATGAAATACAGCAAGAAAGTGTCAGACACTCAGTGAAGTTACCATTTTCTGAGAATAGACATCTTTTCCATGAAAATTAATTGTATGAGGAGATTTTGCCATTGGTTGATGTTAAAGGATTTTTTATCTTTCCAATTCACTAATATTGTTTTTTTTTTGGCTATGGTGAGTGCCGCAAGGAGGGATTGGTTGGATTGGTTTGCTGGAAGATTAAGCATCGTCAGGTCTCCTATCAGACATAGATTTGGAGATAGAGGAATCCTGCAGTCCAAAATGGAGGACAGTTTTTCAGTAATTAGAGACCAAAACTGCTGTACTGGGGAACAATACCATAAGGCATGTAAGAATCAGCTGTTCCATGGGTCAGGGTTGGGGTCAGTTATAATTGTAATTGCGTAATTGATAATTAATTACAATTACAGGGTAATTATAATTGGAATTGTACTTGAAAAAATGTATTGCTGTCGTATTTGTAATTAAATTGTAATTGAGTTTAGATAATTGACTTTGTAATTGTAATTGGCATGAAAATTCAATATAAATTCAATGGCTTACACATATCACATAGCACTCACTGCTCTAGGCCAGCCTTGTCCCTGTCGACAAAATACATGAGTGACTACTAAAGTCTCACTAAAGAAGGACTGGTTGGAAGTTAACACTTAAAGCTCAAACATACTTGGGCGAACACGTGCAAAGCGGAGTCCGCCAAGCCAATGCAAAGCTCAGATTTTACAATTGCGCTGACTTCTCCGCGCAGTTGGTGTCACAGAAAACACTGCTCGGTATTGTATCGACCCACATTAAATGTAACACCGACCTGCATCTCACCCTCTGGGTGAAACAGAGCAGATGAATGAATGAAGAGTTCTGGTGTAAAAAACAAAGAACTCGCGTAAATACCTTGAAAAATGTGACAGAGAGTTTACTTTTCTAAAGAGCAGCAGGATGTGACACAGTTACACGTTCTGTAAGATTAGTCACTGAGATTTTGGGGGAAAGAACCACGTAGGTCACCATGAAAAATCAGCCAATCACAAGCGCCACAAATATAAACTCCTTTCAAAAAGTGTTAAAGAATGTAAAGTCTGCAACAAATGTGTCTAATACGTTATTAGTGAATACCAGAGAACCACGTGAGTGAGCATGAGAAATTAGAAGAAAACAGATGGACTGAAAATAAAATGTAAATGTACACCTGAGGGGTATTCCATAAAGCGTGTTATGTTCAAACTCTGAGTATGTTTGGGCTCAAATGAGGGAAACTCTGAGTATCCCATTCCAAAACGCGAGGTATGTTCTTCTCTGAGTATGTTACCATGGCAACGTTGTCCGTGAACTAAACCTGGTCGCTGGCAGGTTTTATCGAGGAAACCCTGGGTTTCCTACCTGGCTCCGCCCACCTGAACACCGTTTCTGAACACTTTAATGAAACTTGACACTCTTCTCTGAAACACATTAGTAACATCACACACCACAGACGTGCTCACATCACTACTAATGTTGTGTTGCTTTTTCATTTATTTTTTTGCTAACGGTAGTTTTCTTTATAACAGTGTGGATGCAGATCATTAGGTGAAAGACACTGAGAGGTTGATCTGCATTAAAACATCTACTGACGTCTGTAGAAACCTGTGGATAAAGTAAAGGGGAGGTGACAATTGAAATTAATATACTTTTAAGACTCGAACGTTGTTTTATACTCTATACAGTCGTTTTTCTAACATTTTTTGGATGTCGAGATGACTCTGGAGACAACATTACAGTAAAAATCAATATAAATGATGCGATATAAAGCAGCAGTCACACTGTCTTATAGCCAGTGTAACAGGGGGGCTCTCTATGCAGCCATCCTATGCTGCTGCCACGTCTCCTCAAACTGGTGAATGAAACCTTATTGAACTCCAAAAAACAATAACCAAGAGTAAATACTGTATTTGCTCCCTGGTAAAAATAGCAGCTCTAACAACTGGTACAATGATAAACTTGGTGATATTACAGCCTGAGCATGCAATACGGGGCAGAATTTACTCTGTCACCGATAGCCTATGTCTCCAAAATGTTTCTAGAGGGTTTTAGTATCTTCTTTTTTTGTACAAGTCATAAAAAACACAAGCAGCTTCAAGTTTAATTACATAATAATAACAGCACCTGCTGGTTAAAAAGTGCAATAAATAAATAAACTGAAAACATCCACCCTTCTCGCATTTGTCGTATCCAACAGAGGAATTCCCTTTATAAAAGATAGCAGTGGCTATCAGTATGTAACACCTGTCAATCCGTACGCAGCACCCCTCATTGGCCAGTTTAGGTCACGTGATAGGTGCACCACATGCCTTAAAGTTCTGTCAGTTTTATTTTAGCCCTAACCCTTTTATTTTAACCCTAACCCTAACCCTTATATTTTAACCCTAACCCATTTATTTTAACCCTAACCCTTTTATTTTAACCCTAACCATAACCCTTTTATTTTATCCCTGCCCCTATCCCTAACTCTAACCCTTTTAATTTAGTTCTAACCCTAACCCTAACCCAATTATTTTATCCCTAATCCTAACCCTAACCAAACCCAGGAAATACCCTATAATGTATATTTTTTTCGTATATGTATTTTTAAAGGTAGAAATTGCCATGTTAAATATGTTAAAATGAAAAAATATATTTATCAAAAGTGGAATTCAAACCCATGGCAGCGGAAGTAAGAATTCTTGAATCAGGCACCTTAATTAGACCACTCGGCCATCCTGACTGAGTGATAACACAGGCACATTACGCTTATGTAGAAAAGGTCAGGCAACATCATCTTTCGTACGAAATGTTGGTCAGTCCATTGGATGAAAATCTATACCTTTTTCTATAGTTTCTCATTGGGTAAATCAAAGGATTGCATCCAATCCCTAAATCTTCTTTCTCTCCTGATATTGATGCTATTGATCGCAGGCTATTCTTTCAAAAAAAACTCTTGAATAGTGAATTAATGCTTTGATCCTGTCAAAGTTTCTGTGGCAACGTGGTGGAAAAAAATCTGGTCCAAGTAATGAATAAACAGCACCTGTGACTTTGTTAGATTGATTTATCATAGGCTCCAAACAGTAAATTAAACTACTGAAAGCATGATAATGATTTCATCCTAAACATGTCGGAAACCTATCACAATTGGCCCATTGCTGTAAAAACAATTCACTCAAAATAGTCTTTAAAGTTGGTAATTCATGAAACTTCATCCTTTTTCATTTTATACTTGGTTTTGGGTGTTGTTAATACGTTCTTTTTTTATTCTTTATTTTTTAAAGGTTATATGAAAAACGTATATCTTGGACATTACATTTACCATATGATTAGATATAAGTATGTAATCACATTGGCAGGAAATGTCTTATGGGATGTGGGATCGACCCCTGAAACACAGCTCAGAGCTCCGACACAGCACGTTTTACTTCTCAGAAATCAAGTAACGTTAACTCAGTGAATGGTAAAGTGGTAATAGTTACATGGACTTAGTCATAATAGTAAATTCTAGTTAAACTCCATTTATGCCATACTCCTATCTGATAGCGTTGTGGTAGTCGAGACCGGTCAAATTTTAAAGGTCTCGGTCTTGTCTCGGACTCGGGATTTTCTCTCAAGACCGTTCGAGACCAGCACTAACTCCTGCTATTTTAAAACTTTTTATAATGTGATAATAACACGGAGAAGAACGGGATAAAACAATCTTTTATTCATTCTTTAATCCACCCCGTATAATGACCACAACCTTCCCTAATTCCCAGTAAAACTCCAGAAAACAATCACCAGTAATAAATATTATCTCCCTGGTAAAGACAGTAGCTCTAACAACTGGTAAAATGATAAACTGGTGATATTACAGCCTGTGAATGCAGTACGGGGGACGCATTTACTCCACCTCTGGGTCCTAGTGTTTAATAAGTCCGTGTGTGTCATGTTTATGCCTCTGTCCATCCACTCTTTTCATTATATCCATGTCTTTTGAGGCTTTTATTACATAGTGTCGGCTGTAGTCCGGGCCGCCGCCATCTTGGATTATGTCGTCACCAGCGCGTCATCACCACAAGTTGCACAAGCCAAAATGACTCAAATAACTGTAAAGAGGTCTTATATTAGTCCATTTTCTTTTTAAAGTGGTGTTTTTTGTGGCTTTAGACTCCAATTACATTTATGTATATAATATGTTCCCCACAATATAAACAGGTTCACAATATAATTATTTTTTATAGTTTCTGTTTCCACTGTATCCAGAATAATAATAATAATTCTCAACAATTATTTGGTTTCACATCTACCTGTAGCTCTATGTTTTTTAGACTGATGACAACTTGTTTGTAGTTTTATTTCAGAAAGTTTCACTTTTACAGTTACAGCTGGAAACCTTTGTTAATTGAATATCCTAGTTATATTACAGTAACCAAATTAAACTATATCAACTGAGTGAATTAATAAAAATAACCTGTGTAAAGGCTTTTTCAAACTAAAAAATTATCATGTGAAATCTGTGACCTGTTGACCTGCACAACTGAAAAAATCAGAATTGAGAATCATTATTTCTTGGCAGAAATACTTTTAAACACTTGCTGTACATTCAGCTGACATAAAAATCTTGTTTTCAAATATGTAGAATAATTGTGGATTTATCAGTAGCAGTAGTAGTTTTAATATTTTAGTTAATTTTTTGCAGGCACCTTTTTGTCCGTCAAATGTATTTAAAATAAACTAAAATTAAAGAGAGAATGTTATTTTACTATCGAACCTTGTCATAGTTTTATTTATTTATAGATTTTTTTAAATTGTCTCGGGCAAGTCTTGGTCTTGGATAGTGTGGTCTTGAACACAACACTTAAAAGCACACAAAGCATTTCACCAAGTTTGATTTCTTAAGATATTATTTTTTATTTATTTATAGTTGAAATGAAAGCAGTCAGAGTAAACACTACTACTACTACTGCTGTCTCATTCTGTGCTGTGGTGATGAACATCTGGAACCGTCTGATTCTCCTCTGAAGTGAATCTGTAATCACACACAAGATGTTTTACAGGCACTAGTACAGTAATTAACACCTATTTTTATATTAAATGTGTGTTCAAACAAGAGGCTTTGCTTACATTGTTTTTGGTTGATTGATAGAAGTCTTTCTTCATCTCCGTCTTGTGCTGATGTTTGTGTGCTCCTGTCCTCCATCTTTCTTCTCCTCCATCAGTGGATGCTGGTGATCAAGTCCAACATTTTACAGGTGTTAGTAAAACGTGACTTCTATTTATACATTAAATATGTGATCAGTGTCTTTCTGTGTAAATGAGAGGTTTTACTTACATTGTTTTGGTTAATAAAAGGATTTCTTCTCCTCCATTGGTAGATGCTGGCACTCCCGTCCTCCATCTTTCTTCTCCTCCATCAGTGGATGTTGGCGTTCCTCTCCAACATTTTACAGGCGTTAGTAAAACGTGACGTCTATTTATACATTAAACATGTGATCAGTGTTTTACTTACATTGTTTTGGTTAATAGTCTTTCTTTCCTCTGCTGATATCTCCTCCTGGGGCTGATTGTGGGACACTTTTGGATGCTGGTGCTCCCCCATTTTTCTCCTCTTCCTCCTCCTCCATTGGTAGATGATGGTACTCTTCCATCTTCCTTGTTCTCAATCAGTGAATTCTGGTGTTCAAGTCCAACATTTTACAAGCATTATTAGAAAGTCATTTTTTACAATAAACGTGTCCAGTGTCTTTCTGTGTAAACGAGAGGTTTGACTTACATTGTTTTGGTTAATAAAAGTATTTCTTCTCCTCCATTGGTAGATGCTGGCACTCCCGTCCTCCATCTTTCTTCTCCTCCATCAGTGGATGTTGGCGTTCCTCTCCGACATTTTACAGGCATTAGTTAAATGTGACGTCTATTTATATATTAAACATGTGATCAGTGTCTCTCTGTGTAAATGAGAACTTTTACTTACATTATTTTGGTTAATATTGTTTCTTTCCTCTGCTGGCGTCTCCTCCTGGGGCTGATTGTGGGACACTGTGGTGGACAATTTACAGGTTTTAGTGTAAATGAACATCTATTTCTCTTTCTTTTCTTTTTTTACCAATGACAAAAATTTTACAATAAAAAAAAGTTCAGTATCTTTCTGTGTAAATGAGAGGTTTTGCTTACATTGTTTTGGTTAATATTGTTTCTTTCCTCTGCTGATATCTCCTCCTGGGGCTGATTGTGGGACACTTTTGGATGCTGGTGCTCCCGCATTTTTCTCCTCCTCCTCCTCCATTGGTAGATGATGGTACTCTTCCATCTTCCTTGTTCTCAATCAGTGAAATCTGGTGTTCAAGTCCAATATTTTACAGGCATGATAAAGTAATGTCGTTTTTTACAATAAACGTGTCCAGTGTCTTTCTGTGTAAATGAGAGGTTTTACTTACATTGTTTTGGTTAATATTGTTTCTTTCCTCTGCTGGCGTCTCCTCCTGGGGCTGATTGTGGGACACTGTGGTGGACAATTTACAGGTTTTATTGTAAATGAACATCTGTTTCTTTTTTTTCTACCAATGGCAGTATTTTTACAATTAAAAAAAGTGTTGAGTGTCTTTCTGTGTAAACGAGACGATTTACTTACATAGTTTTGACTGATAGAAGTCTTCATCCTCTGCTGATGCCTCTTGTGTCTCAAACATGCTGGGAATAAAAACGTAATCTCTAAACTCTTAACAACCTAACTATACCTAAACATACATACCTGTTTACGAGAGTGACGGGAGAATCACGCCCACTGTGGCCCGTCATAAAGAAACAAAAAATTAAATCTACAATCTAAAAAGGTCCAGGTGCCAGACGTTGCCCGGGACATCAGAAGCCCCACAAGATGCAAAGGCCAGCTGTGATTAATCACCTAAATTAACTATTTACAAAAGGGTGATATTATAAACACAAGCCTTGGCGTGAATGTAACCAAAGGCTAAACTCATCCAGCCAGATGCAAGGACTAGCTGTGAAAGACACGTTTAAACAAGGAACTCATCTAGAAAAACAAGAAACAGAAGACTCTAAGATGAGTCAGAACTGTCACCTCACCAAGGCCTCTTGGTGACAGACTCACACCGACAGTCAGAGCCGAACGATGGAGGTTTCTCAGAACTTACCTGTGGCCCAGCCTGGGTCTAAACCCAGAGGGTCAGCCCAGCGAGGGTCGGTCCAGCCTGGATCCAAGCCTAGATCCGAGCCCGGAGGGTCGGACCAGCGAGGGTCTGTCCAGGGTGGAAACAAAACCGGAGGGTCGGTCTGGCCTGCAACCGAACCCTCGGGCTCAGCCCAGCCTGCGACTGAACCCTCGGGCTCGGCCCAAACTGCGACTGAACACTCGGGTTCGGCCCAACTTGCAACCCGACCGTCGGGCTCGGCCCAGCCTGCGACCCGACCGTCGGGTTCGACCCAGCCAGAGACCCAACCCTCGGGTTCGACCCAGCCAGAGACCCAACCCTCGGGTTCGGCCCAGCCAGCGACCCAACCCTCGGGTTCGGCCCAGCCAGAGACCCAACCCTCGGGTTCGGCCCAACCCTCGGGTTCGGCCCACCCAGGGACCCAACCCTCGGGTTCGGCCCAGCCAGCGACCCAACCCTCGGGCTGACCCATACCTGAAATAAACAACAAAAAAAATGTTTAACGAACAGTGATATTTAAACATATTTCTTTCATTACATTGTAAATGAATGTAAAAGTTTTTAAAGCTCTTTTTTAACTGAAACATGTTTGGACCTTCCTTTAGATGTACATTTGAACTGTTATACGGTCTCACATACAGAAACACCAAATATTTTTGTTGTTGTTTGCAGAATGTTAGACAGCAAGACTAAAAGCTAAAAAAAAAAAAAAAACAATTAGCGATGAAAATGCAGGAGTTATTCAGCAATAATGAGGGGAAAATGTACATTAAATTACCTCCAATTCGTAAAACTAGGCAAAGTTTTTGTATCAGTTAGTGCGTTGACACTATTTAACAAGTTCACCATGAAGTTAAAGCAGAGTCCAAATATTAAACATTTCAAAAGAAGGTAGAACAACAATTTTTAAGAGGTACAGGGAGGAGGGAGATGTTGAGTAACATTGAGTATTAAGAGTATATAGAGATATATATATATATATACACACACACTATTGTTCTATTGTTTTTGTATTTGGTAAATTGTATTATTATTATTATTATTATTATTATTATTATTATTATTATTATTATTATCATCTTATATTTTTCTTAATTTGTTTTTCAAGGGCTTAACGGGCAACTTGGGATGATATTTTGTGATGTACATGCTATGCACTTATATACATATTGTATATATATATATTACATTTATGCTGTCTTAGTGCAATGACGATTGTCATTGTGATTCATTAGTTTAGATTAGAAGAAGGAGTAGGAGTTTATAAGTTACACTTCTGTATTTGATGTTTTATGTTCAAATTTATGCTCTTTTTTTCCCCCATTTTAATTCATTTGTTTGCATATTCAAAAATAAACAATTCATTTCATTTTAATTCCCCTTATAAAGTTTAGTTTGTCCTTCCTTCAGGAGGGCAATGATTATAACAATAAAGCAAAAATAAATGTATTTGTTTATTTCTTGGAAGATTAAAACATTTATAGCTGTGCAAAAAGATTGCACTATGTAGTGATAAACTTTAACAACATATACAGACAAAACATGAATAAACATTTAATTTGTGCAGTGATGACTGTATCACTCTCATTAATGCTTAGCACTGCTATTTTTTAAAAAAGGACTTTATTTATTGATTTATTGATTATTTATTTTATATTTTGATATGGACAGCACAATGACATTGGACAATTTTTAATTGTTTTAACGTGTGCTAATTTGTAACACTAGTCCACAGGAGGATTTTGAAAAACAAATTAAATAAGAGGAGGAAAAATAAGCCATTTAAATTTAAATAAGGAGACATTTTAAAAAAGTAGTCAATGTAGGAAATAAAGTATGTATCTATGTAAATAAATGAAGTAAATATTCAAGCACAAACAATGCAAACAGTATCCATGGTAACTACATTTCACCCACCTCATTGGCTGCTTCAAAAACAAACCAAAACAAATAGTTCAGTATCAATTTTATCTAGAAAAATATGAAGTGAAACTCGACTTTAAATTATTTATGAACTAAAGTACAAATTTACATTAAATCTACCTCAGTCAGTACAGGACTTAAATAAATCTACTTTTTGTTTTTTATTAAATAAATAATTAGACCTCTGCAAAACAGTTGAAACAGCCCAAACGCTCACTAAAAGTGTCACATCAGAGTAAAATTATTACAAAAGTCAAAGTAACACATGACAAATCAGCATTTCTTGATTTCCGTTATGTTAAAACCATTTTCTGTCGGCCTATAATATAAAATATAAACGTCTCAGGCCCTAAACCTGATTTAGACAGACCTATAGATTATAAATCATAAACTTTTCAGTGCTAAAATGATGAAATAAGGCCTATCAGGTGAGAATAATTCAAACGTGTCTTACCGTTAGCCATGCGCAGGGCCATGGTTCACTTTTCTGGTCTCGTCGTCTTATAAGTCCTTTTTTGAAGTTCTGGTCCTGGTCTGAAGTTCTTCTTCTGGTCGTGTAGAGGTCTTCTGATGACTTTTCTTAGTGTTTTGTAGAGTTTTTCTCTCCTTTCTCAGCTCACAGATGCTCAAATGTGCTCACAGATGCTAACGGCTCTCCCTCAACGTCTCTCGCTGCTCGCTGAGAACGTTAACGTTCAAGCAGGTGAATTTAAATGCCGCATCCCAACTCGTTTCCATGGCGACGACGTCACGCAACTTTACGTAAAAACTTAAAAAAAAAACTTTTCAAGATACACTGTCTATTTTTGTTTTTATTTGTAAACAATGCATACATAATGACTATCTTAACGTTTTATATGAACCATAAAAATAAAAATAATTACGTAAGGTGAAACGTTCAGTTTTACGACGCACGTGACCACTTTTCACGTTCTGTCTGTTGCGTAAAAGTCATAGCAATTTCCCGGTTTCCCACGGACTCTGAACGCACCACCGACCTGCCAAAATTAAAAATAAATTAATAAAAGAAACAAAAATAAAAATGTTTAATATGTATACAATAAATGATTAAATAAATACAAGTTAAAAAAGTATGTAAGTTATATCTGTATTTTCTTTTTTATTTCCACTTTTATTTATCAATCTATTTCATTGAATTTTTCAACAATATTTTTTTTGTTGTGAATGGTTTTTTTTTTTTGCATGCAAAATCAATGATGTATTTATATTTGAAATTATATTTTTACTTTTGTATTTTTCCCCACTTATATTTATTTATTTGTATTTAATCTAAAATTTTCCCTTTTTATTTTTGTTTACGTGTATTTATTTATTATATATATATATATATATATATATATATATTTATTTATTTTTTTTATTTCGGCACGTTTGTTCCCCCGTATTTTTCAACTGACCCCAGGTGTGGTTGCTTGGAGTTTAAATGGAGTTGCCTGAATTGTCTCGTAATTGATGAACAAAAAATAAAACAATAATGAATAAAAGAATATTCACAAAATAAAATCTTATAGAATTTTATTCTATACTTACTTACTTTGTCAAATATAAATCTTGTTATTATTATTATTATTATTATTATTATATAATAATAATAATAATAATAATAATAATAATAATAATAATAATAATAATAATAATAATACACAGCTCTTCATCATTCTGTGAATAATAGGGATTTGGTTGGTTTGATGAGGTTTAGTCAGTTTAGTCCCATTGGTGTGTGAATGTGAATGGGTGAATGAGCTGATATGTAAAGTACTTTGAGAATTTCATGGTAGGGATAAAGCTCTATATAAATCAAGTCAATTTGTCATTTAATAAATAAACACAAACACAAATGTATGTGGTTCATTAAACACCACATGTGTATTTAATTATACAAAAATACTATAAACATGAAGCCAATTGTGTCAGTGTTTTTTTTTTTTTTAATATATTACTTTTTATTTAACTGTTAATTGTTGTGCGTGTATTTTTGTGAACTTTCAGTGTGTGCATCTAAACAACATGTTTGGAATAATAAATAAAACCAATAAGCTGATTTTCATCAAGATATTATACTATTACACATATACTATGTGTTTTAATTAGATAACCCTGTTTAATTTGACTCTCTTTCAACATTATTTAATGTAAGAGTGGGGTCAGGTTTAACTTTTTATTTTATATTTTGCATTTTTGGAATGTCAGTGCTAAAAAATAATATTTTCATGTTTTTATGTGATTTACTTTTTGAAGCATTAATATAATAG